>NW_023396689.1:3770214-4071913 GCF_011125445.2 Fundulus heteroclitus | reverse complement strand
AAAAGTAATTCCAATATGAAAACTTTAAGGTGCAAAAACAAAGAAATATTTAAAAAGCGGAGATCCAAAACACATTGTGTATTATGATTCCACTTGTTTACAGTAAATATAACTAATCAGCAGTGCAGAATAGATATACCTGGGAAAAATAGAATTTTAAAGACAAATGTTTACAAATGAAAAGTACAATCAAGGCACTGCATGCTGTCAAATTATTATTTACAAATCTTAAGCTTCAGTGGAAATCTGGATCTTTTTGACAAGTAAACTTCCACGCTCAATCAACATCCTTGTGGATGATTTCCCCCCTGCATGTTTACAAGGGTTGCACAGATTCTTAGGAGTTTGGTCCATTTTATATACCAAGTTTATGGGTACAGTCTGGAAGATAATTTTGAAAACTTTGAGCCTCCTAAAAACTCTTTCTGCGTGTATGTGGACATTTTCAATCCTCCTTGTGGCAGTTAGATTCTTATCAGACAAGTGCCCCTCCTTTATGAGTGAATGCTGGTTAGAACAAGGTTAAATCGCCTCTCAAACAGCAGACATCCAATGCTAAAGCCTCTGTCTCCCATCACTTCATTGCCGGGACAAAGATACTCCAAGGACGCCAGCGTTTTCCCTGCGACATACATTCTTCTTCTTGTCTCCCAATATGTAGGTGTGATTCATCAGTAGCCTGAAAGTGTCAGTATCTTTATTCATAGGTGACTGTGCCTATGGAGCGGTCTGGTCAGCCTCTACATCACCGTGGCTGTCCTCTGTCAAGCACAAGACCACATAAGCCCACAATCAGTTTAGCAAACAGCATAAAATATATCGAGACTGAATTTAAGCTACCAAAACTGCAATCAAGTTCAGTTTATTATTCAAATTTGTTGAGAAGTTTTCTATTTATGGAAACCCAGCAGATTGCTTCGAGTCACTGACTTGCAGCATTCACTACTCCTGGGTGAGCGTGTAGCCACAGTGGAGAGTAGCTGGCATTATATTCTTGACTTTGCAGCAATTGTCATGCCGAGGATGCATGAAGTGACAGTGGAGAAGGAAAACTCCAGCAGCACCAGCTTCAGTGTGAACAGCCATCTGCCAAGAGCTACTTAGGATTAGAGAAGACAGAACATAAACAGAAATAGATCATAGGAGCATGAAGAGGAGCTCAGCAAACCGTGGTCGGCAAGATCCAGGAGGTTATGGAACAAAGTGTAATTTTTGAACAGACTGGCGACCTGTCCAGGGTGTACCCCGCCTCTCGCCAATGAACGCTGGAGATAGGCACCAGCAACCCCTGCGACCCCATGAGGGATTAAATGGGTCAGAAGTTAAATCAAGAATAGAATTTAAAATTCTTCTTGTAACGTATAAAGCCCTTAATAATCAAGCTCCATCATATATCAGAGCTCTGATTACCCTGTATGTTCCTAACAAAGCACTTAGCTCTCAGACTGCAGGTCTGCTGGTGGTACCTAGAGTCTCTAAAAGTAGAATGGGAGGCAGATCCTTTAGCTATCAGGCTCCTCTCCTGTGGAACCAACTCCCAGTTTTGGTCTGTGAGGCAGAATGTGAATCATTGCTTGTCGGGACTTTGATGCAATCAACTGGTTTCCTTATATAGGACATTTTTGACCAATCTGTATAATCTGACCCAATCTGTATAATATGATTGAACTTGGCTTTGTAAAGTGCCTTGAGATGACATGTTTCATGATTTGGCGCTATATAAATAAAATTGAATTGAATTGAATTGAATAGAAAATGGATGGATGGATGGATGAATGAAGTTGGATCCCAAGGAGAACTCATGAAGGAACCCTAAAGAAAACAACAAGGGAATCAGCACAAGCCAGGAAAAAGAACAAGGAAGAACAAGAAGATTTCAGAGGGCTTGAACAGGGGTGTCAAGCTCCAGTCCTCAAGGGCCACTGCCTGCAACTTTTATATGTGACTCTACTTCAAGTGGTGAGATGCTCTGTGAGCGCCAGGTACTGATAAGAGAGCACCACTAAATGATGGGTGGGGAAGACACCTTATAGTTGGGCAGGTTGAGGTGTGCCTATTTGTTACTCCTGTTGCATGTCAGCTGTTTGTGTGGCTGTGTTTTGGGGATCTGCTTATCTGAGATCGTAAGTGCCGTTGTTCAACCAATCTGTTTGGTTTTTGAGGGTTACACCTGCTGTTTGTTTCTGGAACGCTGCCACTCGGCTGGTGTTATCAGCTGCAGTTGGAGTCCTTCACAGTGCACGACTTCTGCTGGTTCCTGAACAGCCTTCTTGTTCTACCTCCATTTTGAAAAGCTACCCTGTTTATACATTTCTTATTTTATGAGCACATGCCTGAGGACTACAGCTTTATATATATATATATATATATATATATATATATATATATATATATATATATATATATATATATATATATATATATACAGGGTGCGATTTGCTGGGGGGGATGGGGGGGATTTCCCCCCCCTCTGGTTGTGACGTCCCCCCCTCTGGTCATTCGTGTTTTATCCCTGGGGGGGATACATTCTTCCCCCTTCTGATCTGAATAAGTAATACTATCAGGGGTTTAATGTTCTCCGTCGCTGTGAGGGACTTTCGTCATTTGGAAAATGAGCGCAAAATGTTCCGTGTAGAGTTTTTATTCAAGATTTTAAACAGAAGCTGCGCTTAACCAATGAAATCTGGCAGAGCTAGGACATTAGCAAATCAGAAGGAGAGTAGTCTTTGCAAAGCGGAAATCTACCAGTCTGAGGTTTATCGGTGTTCAATCATTTTAACTTTTAAAAGAAAATCTCAAACTGACCACAGATGCATGAATGAAAGTAGCGGTAGTCAAAGGTTTTCTTTGGATTTATGTAAACCAGCAGGTTAGAAAGTTCAGTGCATAAAACAGCTGACAACAACTTCCCTCGGTAAGTGTGTCTGTTGCTGTTATGTTTTATTTAAAACTGAAAGAGTAACGCTGTAGCTCGGCTAATTTAGCATGACGCACTTTTTTTTTAAGAAGAAGAAGAAGGGTCGAAATGTGAAACGATGTCCCGGTCTCACAGGGTCTGATTCGGAAAAAGTAAAAAAGATCATAAATATTATTCCACCTGCGCTTTTCTGTAACAAAGAAGGTCGTGGAGGGGCTGTTGACCATCTCCAGCAGTCAATGAGCGAGAGGTGGGGACACAGAGTATATAGGATTGATTTATATTGAATGTGACAGGTGTGAAGAAGATGATGTAATGATGAAGCTGCTGTCTTTTGAATAAGCTGCAGTCCATGGAGGGTTTTGAAATTGTAAAGTGGAAAGGTGAGTGGACAGTGGACAAGTTTGTCAAAAGTGTGAAGGAAGAACTTGATGCTGTAAATATGAAAGTTAACCAGGTGATGTTATGGATGTGGAAAGTGAAGGAGATTATGGAGAGGGCTGTCCAGGATGGCGCCAAGGCTCTGAAGCTGGAAGGTGGAGAGATACAGGAATTGTCAATGGAACTGTCAGATTTGGTTAAAGTGGACTTGTTACAATAAGCAAATGAGGTTACTAAGGTGGCATGACGTCCACGGCCCGGGAATATATGGGCTGACTAGAAAATATTTTTAGTCAAATTGATTGTTTTTGCTTTAACCCCTGAATATGATGGATTTTTCAAAATTGATATTAATACATGTCTTGTGTCCTTCACATTTGTAAATTAATTTTGTTGTTTGTATTTAAAGAGTATTATTACATTTTCTGCTCAAAGCGGTTAAAGTAAATTAATACCCACTCCTGGGGAATATATGGGCTGACTAGAAAATATTTTTAGTCAAATTGATTGTTTTTGCTTTAACCCCTGAATATGATGGATTTTTCAAAATTGATATTAATACATGTCTTGTGTCCTTCACATTTGTAAATTAATTTTGTTGTTTGTATTTAAAGAGTATTATTACATTTTCTGCTCAAAGCGGTTAAAGTAAATTAATACCCACTCCTGAGTCCCGACAGTAGATGGCGCAAGTTTAAAAACAAAAGTCTAACCTACTGGATCTAGCTAGCTACCTGAAAGAGCACCTGCTAGCTAACCATTATTAATAAAACTTTGATTCATTAATACAACTTTTGAAATTATCCCCCCCTCTGGTTTTTTTGCAAATATATATACAGTGTGCGATTTGCAAAAAAAACAGAGGGAGGGATCATTTTCCTCGATTAAGATAACAGTTATCACCGGTTATTGCACCGTAAACTGCAGAAAATACGTGCAGAGTTGCTCTGTCAGCGAAACAGACCCGCGCTTACTGTTGCACAGACTGTTTATTTCATGCGACTTTGGGCTTATTTTATTCTAAAGGCGCTTGTAAATTTTATAAGTCACGGGTTGCGGTTTTTTTGGGCACGTTTCTGAAAGTGAAATCGCTTATTTGGGCTCTAAAATAATTGACGAAACAGCGGTTATTAAGAGACCTGCCTGCACTAGACACTTTGTATCCAGCTGAAATATCCCTCCGCCATAGGAGCCGACGGTAGTAAAGGCAGAATGAGCAACTCTGCACATATTTTCTGCAGTTTACGGTGCAATAACCGGTGATAACTGCTGAAAGTAGATTACTTGGTGCAGATCACCATTTTGAGCAGACATTGGTTCTGAAGATGAATTTTTAACATGCTGATAACATCGCAGATAGATACCCTACCCATAAACCGTACTTTAATGCTTATTAATTTGTTTTCTCTGTATTTGACAAATTAAGGCTGAATCACGTTGCCAAACGAAGGACCTGGAGTTACTAAACAGTTGCTAAACAGTCTCATTCAGGGTACTAAGCTCCTGCCCAGTTGCAAGCAACGTTTAAGACTGGAATGACCTGGAGATTTAAAACCTTTTTCCAGGCTTAAACTGTATGAACATGGATATAAACGGCAAGCAAAAATATGCAAAGAAGTTATTGTTGGTGTGAAAGCTCAGAATTAGATGTGTGTGTGAGAGAGAGTGAAAAAACGAAAAATAAAACTTATGACTTTATTGAAATGTAACATTTTTATTAATGCCTAATACCATGTCTATCTTTGTTTAAGAGGCAAAAAAATATATCGGCATGGTATTTATTTACAAATTTTTTTTACACATTGTGTAAACATCAGGGTGTCATGATTAGTCATTTAGCCATTATAGTCCAGAGTTTAACATTTGTCACTAGGATGTTTTCATTCCAATTCTCAAAAGTGCTTGAAAAATAACAAAATATAAATATTTTTTGTACAAGCATGTATTTTATTAGTGTCATTTATTGCAAAATTGCATATTAAAATGCCCAAACAGGCTATTACACTTTCAGAAATAAAAGGATAAAACATACAATTAATTTGCAATTAATTAATTAAATTAATTAATTAATTTGCAATTAATCTCGAGTTACCTATCGACATTATGTGATTAATCGAGGAAATGATCCCCCCCCTCTGTTTTATTTTGCAAATCGCACACTGTGTATATATATATATATAAATGGCTTGTACTTGTATATCGCCTTTTTAAGTCCAATAACCCCAAAGCACACCATTCACGTACACATTCACACCCTGACGGTGGTGAGCAACACTGTAGTCACAACTGCCCTCTAGCAGACTGACAGAAGTGAGGCAGAAGTCTCACTCAGTTCTTCCTTAGCAGGACTTCTACTGTGACACACACACACACACACACACACACACACACACACACACACACACACACACACACACACACACACACACACACACACACACACACACACACACACACATATATATTACCATATACGTAGAAAAATCCAAGATCTTTGTCTTTTTCATGTAATCAGCTTAAATCCATTGTACCTAAACTAAGTAATCTAAAAGAAAGTATTGCTATAATTTGATACTTTTTGTAAGCCATGTAACTTGTTAAAATCTCAGGTTTTAGAGAGGTGTAATACTGGTTTAGCCTCGGTGTGCACGTCTGACTTTGCTCACAGAGGTCCAACGAATGCTCAGACAAAATTAGGGGAAACATTGGTGGAATCCCATCAGTGCTGGAGTGCAACAAGGATTGGCAACAATCTTTGGCTTTCAGCAATGTTTGACAATCATTATAATTAATGACTGATCGACATACTAATGTAGCCGGGTGGTACATCCATAAAAACATATGTTTCGGAGGCTAATAGATACCCTGTGATTATGTGTACATAATAAAGTTTGAATTTAGTTAGGTTAAGAATTACTAGTAAATTTTATGTTTAAAGGGCGAACACATTTGAACGTGCCTAGTGGAGTTGTTACACCTATGGTCAATAGGGGGAATGTTGTGATAATTTAATGTTTGCTGCTGGTCAGGTCTGAGCTTGTTGACCTTTCTTCTTGTTTTCATGACATCAAGTGAGATAGACTGATAACTGTGGTGAGATATTTTAAAAAGTATAAAGTCATATGCACACAAATTAGGTTAGATTGCACAAATTTTTCTTTTTCCAATATATTTATTGATTTTTTGCATTGCATAACAATTCAAAATAGAACATTAACACATAACCCCCCCCCCCCCCCCCCCACACACACACACACACATACACACAGACCTAGGCTAAACATGCAAATTCCACCTTTGTACAACTTAGCTTAAGGAATATATACATTTGAAATCAAGTACTCACATGTAAAAAGGATCTCGCTTAAAAATTATAATGAAAAACAAATAAATAAAACATTTAAAAAAAAATACAGAACTTAGGATAAATAAACATTATATCTCAGACTCTATAATGCTCATATATGGTTCCCAGAGATGATAAAACTCTTTCTGTTTTCCCTTAGCAATATACGTTAGTCTTTCCAGTCCAAGGCACTTGGAAAGCTCCTTTACCCAATGTTTCATTGAAGGAGCCTCTACACTTCTCCAATTAAGTGCAATCACCCTCCTGGCTTGTAGAAGTCCAAAGTCCACCAATCTAGTCTTTCTGTGCATTTGTATAAAGTTCAATGGATAGATCCCAAGTACACACAGTTTAGCATTCAGTGATATGTTAAGATGAAAGGTCTCTGACAGAGAATTTATAACATCTTTCCAAAACTTCTGAATCAATGGACATTCCCACAAACAATGAAAAAGAGTTCCCTTGTTATCTTTACATTTACTACAAGTGTCTGGAATGTTGCCAGACATATGATGAAGTTTGACAGGGGTCATATATGTTCTCATTAACCATTTATATTGGAGGAGTTTAGACCTTGTATTTATTGTCTGTACTTGTGCCTTTAAACAGGCTGCCTTCCAATCCACTTCAGTTATGTCTTCTTGTATGTCATCTTTCCAGGCATGTAACCTGTCCACTACAGATTCTTTAGAAATAGATAAAAGCAAGTTATAACAGATAGAAAGTAGGTGTTTCCTTCCCATACGCCCAAGGGAGACTTCTTCTATTTTTGATAATGGTGGGACGTGTGTAAACGGTTTGATGAGATGAAATGTTTTAACTGCAGATATTTATAGAAATGCTTTGAAGGGATTTGATATTTTTCACACAATTGTCTGAAGGTTAGCAACACTCCGTCCATGTATAAATCTATCATTCTCTGTATACCTTTTGCATGCCATAATTTAAACCCCCCATCTTTTTTACCAGGAGTGAACTGTTCATTACCCCAGATTGGGGTGAATTGAGAGATTACTGGAGAGTCCCCCATTTGTTTGTGTGCAGCATGCCACACTAAAATTGTGTTTTTCAGGAAGGGATTTTTTGTTTGTTTTTTAAGTCTTTTTTCATCTGAGGAATATATATAGCTATGTAAGGACAGTGGAACGGATTCTCTTTCAATGCTTACCCAAGATGGAGGTGATGCACTAAAATAATGTGTAGCTGATGTTAACTGGGCAGCCATATAGTACCACCTAAGATTTGGAAGCTGGAGTCCCCCCCTCTCATATGGTTGATATAGCAGTTTTAGGCGAAGTTTCGCTTTCCTGTTGTTCCAGATAAACTGATTAAACAATTTAGCTAAATTATCATAATACAGTGTTGGTAATGGTAGAGGAAGTGTTTGGAAAAGGTACAGAAATTTAGGTAAAATTGACAGTTTTATAATATTAATTCGCCCCATCATAGATATAGGCAAACCAGACCATCGGTTTAATAATTGAGTTACCTGATCTATCAAGGGGTCGTAGTTTGATGGGATTATTTTATTGAGATCAGGAGTAATTTTAACGCCCAGATATTTGAAACCTTCACTAGTTGTTGTAAAAGGTGTTGTTACTGTGGGGTTCTTCCTCTCTTCCTCATTAAGAAACATTAAAACAGATTTGGAATTATTAATTTCATAACCAGAAAATTTTCCAAGGTCTTCCAATAATCTTGTCAGGTTTTGGATGCTCTTGTTTAAATCTGTCAAAAAATATATAATGTCATCTGCAAATAAAGAAATAAGGTGTTCTCTTCCTCCAATTTCTATGCCTGATATATCTTCATGTGTTCTTGCCGCTACAGCCAGAGGTTGCTAATGTAAAAAGTAGTGGTGATAAAGGGCATCCCTGTCTGGTCGATCGCTGTAGGTTAAATGGTTTTGAAACATTGTCATTAGTTAGAATTTGTGCTGTAGGATTTGTATATAGTAGTCAAATCCATTAGAGAAATGACTCACCCAACCCATATCTTGGAAGTAATTCTAGGAGATAGTTCCATTCTATTCTATCAAATGCTTGGCGTGCATCCAGTGATAACATTGCAGTGTCTTTAGTGTTATGTTTTTCATATAATATATTCAGGACCCGCCTGATATTGTGATATCCCTGTCCATTTCTGACAAAACCTTGTTGATCATTAGTTATTAATTTAGGTAAATATTTGTCTAGTCTCTTGGCAAGAGCCTTACATAATATCTTAGTGTCACATTCCATGAGACTTATTCCCCTGTAGGAGGAACATTCAGTTGGGGGATTGTTAGGTTTTAATATAAGAGTTACAGTAGCTATTCTCAATGAGTCTGGCAACATTCCCAATTCATATGATTCATTATACATGTCTAGAAGGGGCTGAACCAATTTACTTTTAAATTCTTTATAAAATTCTATTGGCAACCCATCTGGCCCAGGTGCTTTACCACTATTCATGTCACCTATTGCCTCTAAAAGTTCCTCTATTGTTAGTGGGCTATCCAGCATTGTTTTATCCTCCTCTGGCAATGTCTGCAATTGTAATTGGTCAAGAAAAGTGTTCTGGGCTTCTTCATTTCCAATTATATTCTGATTTGTAGAGAAGCCTGTAAAATTCTCTAAAGTTATCATTTATCTCTGTGGGGTCAATTGTTAAGTTGCCTTTTTTTGTCTTGATACTATGAATAGTTCTGTCAGCCTGTATTTTCTTGAGTCGCCAGGCCAGTAATTTACCAGCTTTTTCTCCTTGATCATAATATGTTTGTTTAGTCCACATTAAATTCCTAGCCACTCTTTCAGCTGTCAGTTTATCAAATTTAGCTCTCATGGCATTTAGGCTTTGTAATTTTTTAGGATCTTTGTCATGACAGAATTCACTCTTTATTTTTTTAATTTGTTTTTCTAGTGACTGTATTTCTTGTCTGTATTGTTTATTTTTGTTACTAGAGTAGCTTATAATTTCTCCCCTTATGTAGGCCTTGAAAGCTTCCCATCTAACACTAGCTGTAGTTTCATCCCCATTTAATTCAAAATACATGTGTATAGAATTTTCCATAAATTTGACAAAGTCTAGGTCCTTCAACAAAAATGATTGTAGTCTCCATCTTTTTGGACAATACCCAATCTTTCCCAAACAGACTTCCATTGACACTGCTGCATGATCACCAATTACAATGCTATTATACCAGCATTTTTTAACCTGGGGTTGTAACTCTATAGATATTAAAAAATAATCAATTCGTGAGTGAGTTTTATACGAACTAGAGTAACATGAATATTCACGATTGTTAGGATTACTAACCCTCCAGATGTCACATAATCTCAGATCTTGTATATAATTATGTAATATATTTCTGGTTCTTGAATGAGTGCTGTCAGTTTGAGTAGATCTATCTAAAACTGGGTCTAGGGTACAGTTAAAGTCTCCTCCTATGATGTATAGGCCCTCCAGAGTAGACACAGTTAAGAATAGATTTTCAAAAAAGGACGGGTAATCATCACTGGGACCATATATATTAATAAGGTTTAGTTTTTGTGACATAATACTGACTTGTACTATAATGTATCTCCCATTTGGATCTCTGATGAGTTTTGTTGTCTGAAATGGTATTGATTTGTGTATAAGAGTAATAACCCCTCTAGCCTGACTACTGAGTGAAGCATGAAATACCTGACCAGGCCATCTTTTGGCTAACCTTTGCATATCTGTTGCGGTCAGATGTGATTCTTGTATGAAAACAATCTTAGATTTTAGGTCTTTTATCCTGTTTAATACTTGTTTTAATTTATTTATTTTCCTCAATCCCCTAACATTCCAACTTGTTATATTAGCTATTAAACTATTTTCCTGTTTAGTCTTTTCCATTTAAATATGTCTCTGACTGGGACACCAGTAATGGAAATAAAAAGAAATAAAATAAAATAAGAAAAAAGGGAGACCCTATTGGAAAGATGCAGGTTTACACATACACTCAAACACACACATACACGAAACACTGAACCCCAAATAAACAATCCCTCACTGAACATTGTCATTTCCTCTGTGAAATGCCTACCCCTCCCACAGATTCAAAGTGGATTTTGAGAACGCTGATCTACAGTTTGAAGATCAACTATCAGCGTGAACACACAGTCCTCCAACCATATATCCAAAAACCGTGTTATGTTTACATAACGAACCCTTATAAAAATATCACTTATTTTAAAGACTTGCTTTCAACATGTAGTCTTGTACAAAAAAGTTGAAATTAAATTAAATTAATTGTATCCTTTGAACAACACAATAGCCTACAATATAGACTAATAAGAGAAAAGGGAAAAAACAAACAAAAACAATCTGCACATTCAGTGTAGCCTCCTCATAGTCCTACATGCATTTGTCAGGAAGAAGTTCTAAAACATCACCTGCTTTGATTTAGCTACATCTAAATGTCCACCTGTTTACACCAGACTCGCCTGAAATGTCACTCACTCATTGGATCCTCTCCTGTTGCTGCTGCCGCTTGTGTTGGGATGGTTTTATAAAATTCTTCGGCTTCCTGTGGTGTCGAAAACACATGCACCTTCCCATTGTAGAAGATCTTAAGTCTGCAGGGATTGTGCAAAAATCCACGGAAGGCGTTGATATCAACAAACGACTGTATAATCGGGTGAAACCCCCGTCGGATGCGCATCGTCTCCGCGGAGAGGTCTTGAGCAAACGTAATCTTGGCCCCATCATGCTTGACCTCTTGTTTTCTTGTCATCCGATATACAAGTTCCTTGTCTTGGTAACTTTGGAAGCGAACCAGCACCGCTCTGTTTTGATTTGGCTTCCTTGAGGCCAATGTGCGATGAACCCGCTCCAGGATGAATGTCTTTGTAGGTGGCAATTCCAACCATTTTGGCAGCATGACCGTCATAAAGTTGAGGAGTGTTTGGTCTCCCTTTGCTCCTTCTTTTAATCCAAATATGTGCAGATTCTTTCTCCTTCCCCGGTTCTCTAGGTCATCGGTTTTTGCCTCAAGGAAAGCGATTCGCTTGGTAACTGCTTCCCAAGCTGTCTCAACTTTTTCTAGCGCCCTCTCCGTTCGGTCAATGCGAGTTTCGGCTTCTTCGACACGTGCTGTATTAGTCAAAACATCTTGTTTCATCTTTGTCACTTTCCCCTCCAGAGCAGACAAAGCATTTGACATTCCGGACAGTTTTGTGTCAATGTTATCCAACTTTGTCCCAAATTCCGACCGTAATAATTTTAGCTCATTTAGCACCTCCATGCTAGCATCTGTTTCTGGCCCACTGGATGAACTCGGTTGAGAAATCTTACTTTGTCTGCGTCCACGGCCAAAAATATCACACTGCTTAACTGCCGTTGGCTTTGACATACTGCGTCTTTATAAAGGGTTGTTGAAAGTTTGTAAGGGTACTTTTTAAAGAAATGTAGTTCACGGTTTCGGAGCTTCTCCTCTAAGCTGCCATCTTGGTCACGTGACCTCTTCACCCCCTAGATTGCACAATTTAGTTTAACGTGTTCTTATGGGTTCTGATGAGACATTGTTTGTGTGATGTGGATGATGTCAGCCCTGTATGTGCTGCTTTCAAGTTGTATGATAAGTCCTGAGTGTAATGGTCACGGTTCCTGGGTCTATGTAGAGCAGCTGTTACCCATCCATTTAAGGATGTACCTATCTTTGACTCTGCTGAAAAGCACGATATGTCCCTGTCATGATGTGCCTGAAGGCTGCATTCTGAACATTTCTGACCCTGTCTCCAGTGCAGCCCTGATTGGGAACACCTGACAGGCTGCATTCAACCACGGACTCGCTCCACCGGCTTACCCTGCTATAAAAGCCTACCTCAGTTTGTTCTTTGTCACCGGTTCGTCTCCAGTCCTCTGAACAGCATGCCTGTCCTGTTCCTGCTCGTGTCCTGGTCCTGCCTGTTCCCGCCTGCCAGTTCCTGTACCCCTGCAACCCCCATCTGGTAAATGACTCTGGCTTTCATCATCCACTTCAATAAACTCTGGAAACTAGCTCTGTGTGTGTGTGTGTGCTGTGTTCTGGGTTCATCTAAGACAAATCATGACAGTCCCCCTTCAGTGACGTACACCACACAAATGAAATTAGCTCTAAATCTTTCTATCTTAAACTAATTTATCTCTGCCAAGACACAAACACCTCCTTTATGTTTAATGACTTTCGGAAGCCTTCTTTGAATATGAAGTCCAGTATGTCCAAGGCCTGGGTCAGGCCGAATGGCTTCAAACATTTTCTTTGGCAATGGAAAACCACTTTGTCGATGTAAAATAGAGATGGATTTGTCTCTTTTTGGATAGTCTATGCCTAAATGGAACCACAAGAAGGAAGTCTCAGTATTGGCTGTAAAAGTAACTGGATACACGAACAGGGATCTTAAACATTTTTAACATACTTCTTTGAAGGTTTAAAATAGTCTAATTCAACCAGCAAATCTAAAGATGTTCATGTGTCATCAGAGCACTAGGTAACAAAGTAAATTGTCAAAATGAAAAAGAATGAGCAGTTTCCAGTACTTTCCTGTATCAACTAGCGTAATATAGGACCCAGGGTTTCTAAACACTCCAATGCAGCCTCCATTCTTCACTAAAAGCAAATAAAAATCTTCCCAGGAAATAAAAAACTGCCTATTCATGCATTAGATCTCACCCATTTCTGTCCAAATCACACATATGTCTATTCACATTGGATTAGTTTTAGTACAGGACCTTGAGGATCAGGAAAACATAATAGGTAATTTTCGGGGGAATTTTTACCTTACAAATTCTTGACATGTCTGATTTGCATGGGATTAACAACACAGAAAATCTACGCAATTATCACAAATCGCAAGAGCATCTTCACAGCTGGAGCTCATGAAGGGAGGAGCTTAAAAAGGATCAGATACCCTGAGGATTGTTTTGCTCAACGAGTGGTAATCAGGCCTCTACTAGTTTGTTGCGCTTGTATTCTTTGAGGTTTCGACCCTTGTTGTCCTCCTTTCAGAAAAATATGTTTCCAGTCCTCGGTGTGTTCCTGGAATTAAGTAAAGAATATAACTTAAAATTCTCCTTCTCAGGTATAAAGCCCTTAATAATGAAGCACCATCATATATCCGAGCTCTGATTACCCCCTATGTTCCTAACAGAGCACTTTGCTCTCAGACTGTAGGTGTACTGGTGGTTCCTAGAGTCTCTAAAAGTAGAATGGGAGGCAGATCTTTTGGTTATCAAGCTCCTCTTCTGTGGTACCAACTCCCAGTTTTGGTCCGTGAGGTAGACACCCTGTCTACGTTTAAGACTAGGCTTAAAACTTTCCTTTTTGACAAAGCTTGTAGTTAGAATGGCTTAGGTTACCCTGAGCCATCTCCCTCCAATGCTCCGTCATAATCCCCATCTTCCATTGAAAGAAGGAACAGAAAGAACATGAATACATTACCAACCTGCACCGCTCAACAAGACCAGCTAAGCTTAGCTTTTTTGAGTATACTCCTTTATGGAAACTCTGCCATCTAATCAACTGTTAGAACCCATATCTTCCATCATCTCCATATCATACAAATCATATTATACAATACAACAGAAATACCTTTTTTACTCTCACAGTGGGGAAATTCAGGCATAACAGTGGCAAAAACACATAAACAGGATACACTAGAGTTACACACTAGATTAAGTTCTATCAATAAAAAGGTAATTTAAAGTTAAAGGAGCTATAAGCCACCTTGTGGCTCAAATTGGTACAATAGCTTGCCGATCACAACAATCTAATATGCCGTTTTTATACGGTGTGTCACTGTTGTGAATTTTTACTTGCACAGGATAGTTTTATAATGTTGTATTCTGTTCCATTTCTGGTCTGCTTCTCTTGCTTCCATGTTAGCAGGCTGCTGCTCTTTTGATTGGCTGAGGAACCAGGAAGTAAAAACACGCTACTCTCTAAACCGAACTCTAGGTTTGAAAGGGGAACAACATGATTAAGATATTGTTGATGGAGAGGGCCTGATTGAGAGAGTGAGAGAGAGTGAGTGAGAAATGAGAATGATTTAGGTTGATTTTACATTACCTTTAAATTCAAAAGGAAATGACACTGAACTTATTGGGGGTGGGGTGAGGGATTGTGCAATTATTGACAAAACGGCATATTCATTTAAAATGCTTACATTAAACAAAAAAGAAATGCAATATTTAAGCTAATAATAGAGGAAAGACAGCAGCTTATTTACAGAATGATGTGAGAAAAAATATATGACATATGCATGATCGTACAAAAAATACACATCAGAGTTGCTAAAGCATGTGCAAATAGACATTAAACAATATAAATAATTCTTGATCAGATCGAGAACCTGGGCAACTGTTAGCATGTTGTAAACACTTACTGAGTCTGTTGTGAACAACAGAGATTATAAAGTCAGCTGGGTAAAAGGACATGTAGAAGCGCTCCTTTGAGCATCTAGGATGCAGTAACTGAAAGAGTTCACTGAAAGAGCTCACCAGCCCTGCAAAAGCTCCAATGCATGGTTGGGAGGCATTGTCCATCAGTGATGTTATGTAATGTTGTTTTCTTACAGTCTTTCTATCTCCCACCTCCTGCACTTGGTCCAGTGGGCATCCCAGGACAGAGCTGGCCCTACTACTGAGCTTCTCCAGCCACTTCCTGTCAGCTACAGATAAGCTGCTGCTCCAACAGACCACACAATAGACTCTGTGGCATCAGACTTTGTGGCGGCATTGTGGTGGCTCATGCTACCACAGAATCAAAAAAGGTCTCCAGGAGTTCCCCTTGCACTCTAAATTATACTTCATTATAAAAATCCACTTACCTTTCCTCCTTAGTGCCATCCTGTACCCCCCCCCCCCCGAACCTGGAAGTATTATTCATTCCATCACCTGTATCAATAAACTTTTCAAGCATTCCATTTATTAATGCATGCGAATATGACTTCTGCCCAAGGGGAACAAGGGCAATACTCATATGAGCAGTTTTATTTAATGCACACACACATAAACTACTAAATAACCCCAAACAAGGGAAGCTAAAGAGTAAAATGCTCACTTTTTTTATTAAAAACTCTTGCTGCAGCATTTTGGATCAGCTGAAAGCTTTGAACTGCTTTGTGGACTTCCTGATAGTAAAGAATTATGATAGTTTAGCCTTGAAGTAACAAATGCATGAACTAGTTTTTCAGCATCACTCCTGGACAGAATATTTCTAATTCTGGAATTATTCTGATGGTAAAAAAGGGAAACCATAGAAAATTGTTTAATGTGGGATTTAATGCTATCCAGGTTAAGTGATTAATTAAAATGTTTTTTAAAGACTCGGATCCAAAGATGACAACTTCTGTCTGTCAGAATTTTAAAGCAAATATGTTTTATGTCATCCAAGTTTTAATGTCAATTCAATTCGATTCAATTCAATTTTATTTATATAGCGCCAATTCATGAAACATGTCATCTCGAGGCACTTTACAAAGTCAAAATCAATCATATTATACAGATTGGTCAAAAATTTCCTATATAAGGGAACCAGTTCAATTCAATTCAATTAAATTCAATTTTATTTATATAGCGCCAAATCATGAAACATGTCATCTCAAGGCACTTCACAAAGTCAAGTTCAATCATATTATACAGATTGGGTCAGATTATACAGATTGGTCAAAAATGTCCTATATAAGGAAACCAGTTGATTGCATCAAAGTCCCGACAAGCAGCATTCACTCCTGGGGAACCGTAGAGCCACAGGAAGAGTCATCTGCATTGTACATGGCTTTGCTGCAATCCCTCATACTGAGCAAGCATGAAGCGACAGTGGGAAGAAAAACCACCCATTAACGGGAAAAAAAACCTCCGGCAGAACCGGGCTCAGTATGAACGGTCATCTGCCTCGACCGACTGGGGTTACAGAAGACAGAACAGAGACACAACAAGAGAAACAAAAAAGCACAGAAGCACACATTGATCTAGTAATCTGTTCTACATTAGATGGTAGTAGCGGGTGAGCAGTCTTCTCTGGATGATGTCACAGTTAACAGAACGCCAGACCAGGTGTACCTACTATGAAGAGAAAAGAGAGAGAACAGAAAGTTAAAGCAGAAATGACAACACATAATGCATAATTGAAGAACAGTAGAACTCAATATAGTGAGAAAATTAGATCCTGATATACTCCAGTAACCTAAGCCTATAGCAGTAAAACTATAAAGGTAGCTGAGAGTAACATGAGTCACTAGTTATAATTTTTGTCAAAAAGAAAAGTTTTAAGCCTAGTCTTAAAAGTAGACAGGGTGTCTGCCTCACGGACCAAAACTGGGAGTTGGTTCCACAGGAGAGGAGCCTGATAGCTAAAGGATCTGCCTCCCATTCTACTTTTAGAGACTCTAGGAACCACCAGCAGACCTGCGGTCTGAGGGCGAAGTGCTCTGTTAGGAACATATGGGGTAATCAGAGCTCTGATATATGATGGAGTTTGATTATGAAGGGCTTTATACGTTAGAAGAAGAATTTTAAATTCTATTCTTGATTTAACAGGAAGCCAATGAAGGGAAGCTAAAATTGGAAAAATATGATCCCTCTTGTTGATTTCCATCAGAACTCTTGCTGCAGCATTTTGGATCAGCTGAAGGCTTTGAACTGCATTTTGTGGAATTCCTGATAGTAAAGAATTACAATAGTCCAGCCTTGAAGTAACAAATGCATGGACCAGTTTTTCAGCATCACTCCTGGACAGAATGTTTCTAATTTTGGCGATATTCCGGAGGTGAACAAAGGAAACTCTGGAAACCTGTTTAATATGGGATTTAAATGACATGTCTTGGTCAAAAATAACACCAAGATTTTTTACTTTATTACCAGAGGCCAGGTTAATGCCACCCAGATTAAGTGATTGGTTAAGAAGTTTATTTTTTGAGGACTCTGGCCCAAAGATTAAAACTTCGGTCTTGTCAGAATTTAGATGCAGGAAATTTAAAGTCATCCAGCTTTTGATGTCATCAAGACATGACTGCAGTCGAAGTAATTGATTGGATTCATCAGGATTTATGGATAAATATAGCTGAGTATCATCAGCATAACAGTGGAAATTAATCCCATGCTGTCTGATAATTTTGCCTATCGGAAGCATATATATAGTAAATAGAATTGGTCCAAGGACTGAACCCTGTGGTACTCCACAGGTGACCCTAGAGTTTGAGGAAGATTTATTATTAACATGAACAAATTGGAATCTGTCTGACAGATAAGATTTAAACCAGCCTAATGCTTTCCCCTTAATCCCTACAGTATGTTCAAGTCTTTGTAGGAGAATATTGTGATCAACTGTATCAAACGCAGCACTGAGATCTAACAGGACAAGTATAGACACAAGTCCATTATCTGAGGCCATGAGAATATCATTAGTGACCTTCACCAGAGCTGTTTCAGTGCTATGATGAGCTCTGAAGCCTGACTGAAACTCCTCAAGTAGGTCATTACTTTGTAAATGTTCACAAAGTTGATTAGCAACTACTTTCTCAAGAATTTTAGATAAGAAAAGAAGATTAGATATAGGTCTGTAATTTACTAACTCATCTTGATCAAGAGAAGGTTTCTTAAGTAAAGGTTTAATAACAGCTACTTTCAAAACCTGTGGTACATATCCATTTACTAAGGATAGATTAATCATGTCTAAAATAGTGCCACTGATCAAAGGGAATATGTCCTTAAACAACTTGGTTGGGATTGGGTCTAACATACAGGTAGAAGGTTTAGATGAAGCTAAAATTTTAGATAGCTCATAAAGCTCTACTGCTTCTAAACAGTTCAAACACTGCGCAGATTCTAAAGATTCCTCCAATGCTGCCTCACTTACTGAGGACGAGGTAATCATGTTTGGGAGGATGCCAATTATTTTTTTTTTAATGGCATCAATTTTATTTATGAAGAATCCCATAAAATCATTACTACTGAGAGCTAAGGGAATGGATGGATCAACAGAGCTGTGGCTCTGGGTAAGTTTGGCAACTGTACTAAAGAGAAATCTAGGATTATTTTTATTCTCTTCAATTAATGATGAAAAACATGCTGCTCTAACTCTGCGGAGGGTCTTGTTATACAACAATAGTCTGTCCCTCCAGATTAAGTAGGATTCCTCTTGGTGTGTAGAGCGCCATTTTCTCTCCAATTTCCTAACATTGTGCTTCAAGGAACGCAGCTCTGAATTAAACCAAGGAGCCAGCTTCCTGTGAATAATCACCTTCTTTTTCAAGGGAGCTACATTGTCTAATGCAGAACGCAATGAGGAAGTCACATTGTTAGCAAAGGTATCGATTTGTGAATGGGAAGAAACAGCAATGCTGCCATCTACAGGGCATTTCTGCAATACTGAGGATATTAAGAAGGGGACAGACTCTTTAAGTTTTGATACAGCATTATCTGATAAAAATCTACTATAATGGAACCCTCTTTTGGGGGTGGAGAATTCAGTTAGATTAAACTCAAATGTTATTAAAAAATGATCAGACAGGACAGGGTTGTGAGAGAATACTGTTAATTCTTCACAATCAATGCCATATGTCAGAACAAGGTCTAAAGTATGGAGCCGAGAGTGCGTCGGTTCATGCACATTTTGAGCAAAACCAATTGAATCTAGGATAGTTTTAAAGGCTACACTAAGGTTATCACATTCAGTGTCAACATGGATGTTAAAATCACCCACTATAATAACCTTATCAGTATTTAACACCAAATCAGATAAGAAATCTGACAACTCATCCAAAAACTGAGTGTAAGGGCCTGGTGGACGATACAAAACAACAAACAGAAGAGGTTTTATTGCTTTGCAGTTTGGATGAGGGAAACTGTGGGTTAAATGTTCAAAAGAATTGTAATTATTAGTTGGCCTGGGACTAATTAATAAATCAGACTGAAAGATAGTTGCCACTCCTCCTCCTCTTCCCACAGATCTGGGAATGTGGAAATTTGAATAACTGGAGGGGGTTGACTCATTTATACTAACGTAGTCCTCTTGTAGCCAGGTTTCTGTGAGACAAAACAAATCAATCTGATTATCAGAAATCAATTCATTAACTAACAAAGTCTTTGGAGGGAGAGACCTTATATTTAATAGACCACATTTTATTATTTTATTTTTAGGTTCAAGGTGAACCATATTGATTTTTATTAGGTTTTTATGATTTGTTCCTTTTAGATCAGTTTTTGATCTGTTAAGTTTTGGCCGTGGGAAAGACACCGTCTCAATAGGATAATGGGTGGGTAACAGTACAGAAGCTGCAGAGAGGTGTGTTAAACTACGGCTCTGCTTCCTGGTCTGGACCCTGGGTTGTCAGCATTTAGGAGAACTAATAAATCCGACCAGATTCCTAGAAAGAAGAGCTGCACCATCCAAAGTAGGATGGATGCCGTCTCTCCGGATCAGACCAGGTTTTCCCCAGAAAGTTCTCCAGTTATCAATGTAGCCCACGTCGTTTTCTGGACACCACCTAGACAACCAGCGGTTGAATGATGACATGCGGCTAAACATGTCATCACTGGTCAGATCAGGCAGGGGACCAGAGAAAATTACAGAGTCCGACATAGTTTTAGCAAACTCACAAACCGAAGCAACACCAACTTTGGTGACCTCTGATCGGCGTGACCGGGTGTCATTACCGCCAGCGTGAATAACAATTTTGCGGTATTTACGCTTATTCTTAGCCAGTAGTTTTAGGTAGGATTCTATGTCGCCTGTTCTGGCCCCTGGTAGGCATTTAACTATGGTCCCTGGTTTCTTTAGTGCCACATTTCTCATTATGGAGCTGCCAATAATTAAGGTCGGCTCCTCTGCGAGATTGTCGCTCAGAGGGGAAAATTTATTAGAAACGCAGATGGGTTGGTGGTGATCTGGGGTCTGTAATCTAGAGCTATGCTTCCTACGAACTGTCACCCAGCCAGCCTGGTTACCAGGCTGCTCGGGTGCTACTGCTTTAGGTTCGCTACGTGAAGTTACTCTATGCGGCTCCGCGCTAGCAAAAGAGCGGCTATCAGCTGGTTTTTCAACAGCACGGAGCCGGGTCTCCAATTCTGACACCCTCGCCTCCAAAGCTACAAAAACACTACATTTATTACATGTACCATCATCACTAAAGGAGGCAGAGGAATAACTGAACATCTGACACAGAGAGCAGCAGATAGGAGACTTAGTCAGGGACGGAGAAGCCATTATGAGGCTAAGGCTTGGCTAGCGCTAGGCTAACGCTAGGCTAAAGCTAGGCTAACGCCCTATTATCACGCCAAAGAACAAACCGTGTGAAACACGAGGAGTTCCCAAACGTGATGAGCAGCCACAGACAATGTTTTAAAAGTGCTTATGTTTGGAAACAGATGTTACAGCAAAGAGGTTTAAAGATAAAAAGCGAGAGAGCCTGGAGCAAAGCTCCGTCGTTCACACAGCAACAACAGGAAGTGACACAATACGCCTTACCGCAAACAGGAAGTCCGCGAGTTGATTGCTTCAAAGTCCCAACAAGCAGCATTCACTCCTGGATAAGCTTAGAGCTACAGGGAGAGTCGTCTGCATTGTCCATGGCTTTGCAGCAATCCCTCATACTGAGCAAGCATGAAGTGACAGTGGAAAGAAAAACCACCCATTAGCGCAAAGGAAAAACCTCCAGCACAACCGGGCTCAGTATGAACGGTCATCTGCCTCGACCGACTGGGGGTTACAGAAGACAGAGCAGAGACACAACAAGAGAGAAAAAAAGCACAGAAGCACACATTGATCCAGTAATCTGTTCTACATTTGATGGTAATAGCGGGTGATCTGTCTTCCCTGGATGATGTCACAGTTAACAGAACGTCAGACCAGGTGTACCTACTATGAAGAAAAAGAGAGAGAGCAAAATATTAAAAGCTGAAATGACAACAGTCATTTCAATGTAATGCAATGCAAAACTGGGGAACAGTAGACTGGAGAACAGTAGAAATCAGCAGAGTGAGAAAAATAGGCCCTGATGTCCCCCAGTAGCCTAAGCCTATAGCAGCATAACTATAGAGGTAGCTCAGGGTAACATGAGCCACTCTATCTATAAGCTTTGTCAAAAAGGAAAGTTTTAAGATTAGTCTTAAAAGTAGACAGTGTGTCTGCCTCACAGACCAAAACTGGGAGTTGGTTCCACAGGAGAGGAGCCTGATAGCTAAAGGATCTGCCTCCCATTCTACTTCAGGAACCACCAGCAGACCTGCAGTCTGAGAGTGAAGTGCTCTGTTAGGAACATAAGGGGTAATCAGAGCTCTGATACATGATGGAGCTTGATTATTAAGGGCTTCATACGTTAGAAGAAGAATTTTAAATTCTATTCTTGATTTAACAGGAAGCCAGTGAAGGGAAGCTAAAATAGGAGAAATATGATCCCTCTTGTTGATTTTCATCAGAACTCTTGTTGCAGCATTTTGGATCAGTTGAAGACTTTGAACTGCATTTTGTGGACTTCCTGATAGTAAAGAATTACAATAGTCCAGCCATGAAGTAACAAATGCATGGACTAGTTTTTTAGCATCACCCCTGGACAGAATATTTCTAATTCTGGAATTATTCTGATGGTAAAAATCAGAAGCATATATATAGTAAAGAGAATGTCAAAATAATAAAACTCATGCTACATTCTGTCTGTGCTATTGGGGGTGTAATAAGTGGGTTAATGAACATATAGACTAAGACTGGTTGAGAGGATATTTTAAAAGCTACAGTGATTTATAGACTGAGACAGTGTTAATGTTAAGTGGAGCTCATACAGACACTGAATCTTTCACACATTCATAAATTAATCCTTGCATGTTTGACACTTTTCACACTTAAGTTGTAGCCTGACATGGTCATACTCAATTCTAGTCAGACTTTGAGTCTGATACTGCTCCATAGAGCTGTGATTATGGGACGTGTTTCGAACGAACCAGGAAATAAAATTCCTCTGCACTCAATTGGATAGACCTACAACCAATAAGAGCAACGGAGTGTGTGACGTATGTTAAGCGACGCATAGTTGTTGTCAACGGAACTCAACTGTTAGCCTAGCATAAGAAGATGAGCGTTAATGATTTTTGCCGGTGTTGCAAAAAGAATGTAAGGATCCAAGGAGTCCTTCAACACACGAACCTGTCGATATCTTCTAGAACAGACCTAATAGCAGAATCTACACACCTCAACTCTCCAGCGGCAGCCATCGTTGTTGTAAACAAATTCAACCCAAGCGCGCTTTGGTGACGTGGTTGATTACGTTACTGTTGATCATCTGTCCATCATCGTATAAAGCCCGCCCTGACAATTTGATTGACCCGCCAGATATCGGGCGAGCATACTCGCGCTACTATTGAGCAATGCCAGACCGAACTTCCCGACCTAAAACGTTGTGGGCGGGACTAAGTTCGGAATGGCACCCAGGCTACTTAAGTTGCCTTTTCATTATATTTTTCCTTCTAGAGGAGAAAGCAAAAAAGTTTGATAAATTTTAAGGACCAACATTACATTGAGATGTCATAAGTGAAAAACAATATGAAGACTGCTCAAAACTTCACTGATTAATCATATCCCGTGTCTTTGTCTCCGCATTCAACACAG
The DNA here is from genome assembly GCF_011125445.2 of Fundulus heteroclitus. Taxonomy (NCBI): domain Eukaryota; kingdom Metazoa; phylum Chordata; class Actinopteri; order Cyprinodontiformes; family Fundulidae; genus Fundulus; species Fundulus heteroclitus. The sequence goes on along the minus strand of NW_023396689.1, from coordinate 4,048,684 downwards.
AATTATCCCTATCAGGGAACTGGGAGTCTAATGAAATTAGCCCAAAATTGTGAAGTGAAGTTGAAGAATAACTATAGGGATAAAGTATGAGAAATTGAAAATTCCAGGGGTTTTTACTACTTTTCAAGGGATGCTGTATGTTGCCACATTGCATTTATTGCTAAATTTTTTGACACTGCAGTGTCTTTAAAGTAGGAACATGTAACTTTTAGCCACCAGGGGCACTAGACCTGTAACTTTCAGGTTTAGGTCACTGGCAACACAGACATCATATACGTAGACGCGTCATAGGGCGCAGGTTCGCACGTCAACGTCACCGCCATATTGTATGTGGCAGAAAAAAGTTGAGTTCTGTTATTGTGAACGTGAATCAGAGAAGATGCCTCATTCCTGTGCTGCATGAAAATGTATTCTGGCTGATTTCACTACTTGTATCTGCCTTCTATAAACTAAGGCTGCACGATGTTGCAAAACTGGACACACTAAAACTGCAGAGTGGCAACACAGGCTATATATATATATATATAGATAGATAGATAGATAGATAGATAGATAGATAGATAGATAGATAGATAGATAGATAGATAGATAGATAGATAGATAGATAGATAGATCTGTGTGTATGTGTTATGAATATAAGGATCAATTTGTTAAATCTAAACATTGTGGTCTTCATTATTTCATAAAACCGTGTGACATGTGAACCTTTAGGAACAGACTTTTTGGGGGAGTATTAAAGAGGTAAAATTATTAATATGAGGAAAAAAAGGTCCTAGGTCAATAAAGTAAAAAAAAAAAACAAACACAAAAGTGATAATGTTATAGAAAAATGTCATATTATGTGAATTAAGTGGGAACATTTCCAGAATAGTCACAGTTTGCACAATTATTTCACTCCTGGAGTAATAGGGCAAGGTTAGATTATTTTAATTATTTTTATTCTTTACGAGAATAAATTCAGGAGAATGAAGCTAAAGGGATACGAAAATAAACTTGTAATGTTACAAAAACAAAAATACTACGAATACAAAGTATATTCAGAGATTAAAGTCCCTCTGATACTGTTTAAGTGACTGAGTAACTGCAGATTTGCCACATTTAAGATGGCGGACGCTCTGACACATCGCACCATAGGCAGAACCCGCCCAAGAACCCGCCCATAGACATATAATGTCTATGACTGGCAACACTGCGCTGCCGCAAAATTATACAGTCTCCAATCGTGTTTTGGAATCTGATTGCAGACCTCTTTGGACCAGCAGACTGAGAAGTCATGGAGTTACTTGTAAACTTGAGTTATTTATTTTGCATTTTTTTTTAACTACGTGCGCTGTGTCTCTGTGCTTCACCGCTCTTACTGCGCCCCCGCCCTCTCGGAGCCAGGTGCTTTTATAAGCGGCCAGCCTTCAAAACGTGAATCACTACATTTAATGTCCTTCCACTCGTACCAAAATGTCCCAAATTAAATGAATAGGAGAGTCAGTAGCTGTGTTTCATGCTCTTTTGTTTTTAACGACACAGACACAGCGGTGCTTCGGTGACCATGGTTCCTTGCGCCAGGTCGCAAAATTACGTTACATGTAATATAGGTGCACACTTTTAAGGGTCATTTTAAGGAACTTGTAACATCAGGGGCTTTAGCTTAGATCCATTTTTCATTCTCTCCCCTCTAAAGGAGCCCTTTACAGTCTTAATTTATGCATTTTTCCCACCGTTTATCCCTCGCATCCAGCAGCTGGATAATGCGTAAAGACGCAGCATGAACCCCTGTGTGCTTTAAGTGTTGCAGCTGAGGGAAAAATGTTGGACCACTTGATGAAACTCTGCCTCATTCACAAATGAGACCAACATGGATAGAATAATGATAATCTGTTGTGTTTTTATTGCCTGGATGTAAATCTGATAATTCATATTGTGCCTTTTATAACAAACTTAAAATTTTCCTATCAAAAGGTAGGAAACAAAGATTTCTCTTCCAGGGTCCAGTCAGCCACGCCCCCAACCACGCCCCCCCCCCCCCAAATTAACATAATCTCACTCTTAATTTTTGGTAAAAATTGAGAGGTCTGGTGAGGATTAATATTTTGGCTGGTAAAAAATATGCTTGGCCGGTTGATTTTTACATCAACCGGCCAAGCATATTTTTTACCAGCCAAAATATTAATCCTCACCAGAGGATTAATATCCTCTGGTGAGGAGATGACTTTATGACTTTAGAGAGAGATGACTTTAATGGCATCTGACATCCTTTTGGATGTCAGATGCCATTAAAACACGAAGAGGAAGAAGAAGAAGACGAGCGCACCACTTTTAAAACAGAAGAAGAAGAAGTGAAAAGTCGTCAACTGGTGGCAACTGATGGGGAGCTGCTGTGTTATGGTAAGTGTGTTAATCGATTCATTTTATTTGGATCAAGCTGATCCTGTGAGAAATGTTTTTTTTTTCCAGGTTAAAAAATAATCAATAAAAAGTAAGACAAGACCACGAGTTGCTGCTCACATGAGTAAAAGACACTCAGATAAAATGTAACAGAATGATTGAAAACTCTTTGTAAGGCGCTAATCTGGTATGCTGGTTCTCCAGGGATCAACAAGGGTTCGTCTAAAGAGGTTTTAGAACTGATTGGTGACCTTTACTTTATATTTCAGATAGTTAGTTATTAGTAGAGTTATTACAAGTTGTTTTGCTGATTTATGGTTGTGATTTATGAGCATAGACTTCCAGGCTTAGGTTTAGCTTTTCTACTGCTCAGTTCTGATTTATGAAAGTTCCTCATGAAAAAATAGAAGTCAGTAACAGGAAAACTGAATGAGAAAATATTTACATGATCTGAGAACGATGGAGGAAGAGATAACTGCCTGTTTAAGGTTCATTTATTATGTTGTTTTTGCTTGTATCTCCTAGTATTGTGGTAATTAGCATTTTTTGTATTTAATCAGAGGAAATAATAATAATAATAATAATAATAATAATAATAATAATAATAATTGGACATTTTCATGTTGTACAATCTAATGTTTTTGGAAGTGATGTTAAATATATAATGTCTCTGTTTTAGAATAATGTAAGATTGATACAAGAGGTGAAAGGAAGAGAATAGGAAGACAGTAAGGAGATTAAATGAGAGTGGAGGAAAATAGGAATATTGATGTAAAGAATGATTGACGAGAAGGGAGAAATATTTACTTAGAGTATTAATAAAGTTCAAGTGATAAAGCTCTGACATAATATACTCAGGTTTGAGCTGAGAAGCCCAATTGTCTGAGGATATAACCTCTTTCTGAGTCTCTGCACTGAACATGAGTTTCACTGCACTTCCCTAGCTGTGGCACAATAAAGAGGCAGTTTAGTTTTTTTTTTCTTGTGTTTTAAAAATTTCAGTTCTGCACATAATATATCCTCTTCTCCTCTTATTTTATCCAGACCTTTGGATACCGGGGCTGATGGCTCTTCAGACACAAAACGCCTTGAAGAAACCAGAGATGATCTCATGTTAGCTGACTCACTGACCGGAGTTAACTCACCTTAAAGGATCAAACAATATACTCACACATCAGCTACTACCATACACATACACATAATGTAGTTATACACACTTTATGTAAGTTTATACATGCTCATGCTGCACTACACACAAAATCACTTGCATTCATGTCAAGGGGTTTTCCAAGTCTGTGCCTTTGTTTTACCTCACATCACCACAATCCATTGGACAATGTCTTGTCCCAAACAGGCTCTATGCACTATGTGCTCTATGTGCTTATAGCTCATTAGTGGGAGAAATTAATCTGCTTTGTGATGCACAGAACCCTTATGTGATCAGTTGACAGTAAGAAACATATATCATCCTTTACCAGCGGGCTTGACTGCTACTTTTTGATGTTAACGCAGAAAAACCTATTTCTCATAGGTATGTAGACGTGAACAGAATGAGTATTTGTTGCACTTTTTTGAAATTTGGGGGACTCTGTCTCCACAGACAGCCACAGGCTAAATGTTTGTATTTACTGGTTTTTCTTTTCCTCATGTCACTTTCCCCTTAGGGGGTGGCAGAGCTCTTTGAGCCCCACAAAATTGAAAAACCCTGCTAACCACTCTGGACCCCTCCACTCCCACTCCCACCACTTTGCCCCAACCCAGAGACACAGTTCTAGTTTCTATTAATAACACTATTTATTGATTTTATTAATCTTAGGATGCACTAAAGGTCTGGAGAGGCACATTCCTGTCTTTTACACTTGATTTTTATTGTTTAAATATTAATAAACATGTAAAAATAAATGAAACCATTACTGTCCCCGTTTCCTAATTTCATCTTGATTAGATGTATTGATTTTTATCCACGAGCAAGAAATGTCCCCAGATTTGATTTTAGAAATCTGGTCACCTTATGTAAAATATTTCAGCACCTAATTTCCTAGTAGTTGATAGTGTTAGTACATCCACTGACTGTAGAATTACCTGTGAAACGTTTTCACTCAGCCAGAAAACTGCTTGTTATTGCAAGCAAATCCTATGGGATTCTGTGAGAGTAGGGACTAGCAAGATGGCGGCCAGTGACTTCAGTTTTTCGGCAAAATCAGCACTCCAGTGTATAATATAGCTCAGTTGGTTGCATAGTATACCTTTAAGGTGCACCTTCATGTATTAGCTAGCTGAGCTAAAGGCTAATGGAACACAGGGATACCAGGCCATGCCAGTTATACAATATACCTTCTAGTTTGAAGGAAACAACATGGAGCAACAGTAAATTTATGTTTTACTGTATTTTATTTCATATTTACATTTTATTTCAATTCACCTGTGGTCATAGTAATTTAAAAAAACAAACAAACCCGTTTTCAGTCACTGTGAATACCATGCATTAGACAGTACGTAATCTGAAAATTAAAATGGTGGACTTACACTGGCTCCCTGTATCTCAGAGAATAGACTTTAAAATACTTCTGTTAGTCTATAAATTCCTAAATGGCTTAGCACCTAAATACATTACAGACTTGTTATCAGTGTATCAACCCTCCAGACCACTAAGGTCTTCTGGCTCTAGCCTGCTCTGCATACCTAGAACACGAACCAAACATGGAGAAGCAGCATTAGTTCCTATGGTCCACTTAGTTGGAACAAACTTCCAGAAAACTGTAAAAGTGCGGGAAGCCTGAGTTCCTTTAAATCAAGATTAAAAACACATTTGTTTAAAATTGCCTTTGACTGTTCTAGTTAAACTGTTTCACTCTTTTTAATGTTCTTTTTTGTTTCTACATTCTATCCCTACTTGCTTTTATTTTGTTTCATTTTCCTATATTTTAAACTTGTAAAGCACTTTGCATTATCTCTGTACTGAATTGTGCTATATAAATAAATTTGCCTTGCCTTGACTACAGTTCAATAATTTGAAGATCCAATAAAATATAAAATCAACAGGAATAGGATTATTTCAAATAGAACAAAAATAAATCTGTAATTGTAGAAGAGAAACCTCTAAATCAACTTTTTTATTTTGTTGCTAATGAAGTGTTAACATGGTTGTCTTATAGTGCTGGCTACATATCTTGGTGATTATTTTGACAATTTACTGCATATTTTTTGAAATCCTTCTATCGATTTTCAGGTTAGCGATTATTAGCTTAGCATGTAGTTAGTTTATTTAACATTAATTAAGCTTTTACTCCCTGACACCTTAAATAGCTTCTTTGCACACTTTGACTCTCCAAGCAGCAGGGAGCCTTCTCCCCCAGTTAGAGGAGCACCATCAGCCTATTGTCCTGCAGCTCCACCAAGTAACTTCTTCCCTGAAAACACCAACAAGGCCACAGGTCCAGACATGGTGTCAGCCTGGATGCTTAAATCGTGTGCTGAGCAGCTAACAGGTGTCTTTCTGGACATCTTCAACCTCTCCCTGCAGCTCTCCATGGTTCTTGCCTGTTTGAAATCATCCGTTATCGTGCCTGTCCCCAAGAAATTAATGATTATCATCCCATCGCTCTGACCCCCGTCATCATGAAATGCTTTGAGAGGATCCTCCTAAAGTACATCAAGGACAGCATCCCTGCTGGCTTGGACAGCCTGCAGTTTGCCTACAGGGAGAATCACTTCACGGAGGGTGCTGTCTCGTTAGCACTGCACTCAGCTCTGACTCATCTGCAGCAGCCCAACAGCTATTTAAGGATACTCTTCATGGATGTCAGCTCAGCATTCAACACCGTGCTCCCAGACATTCTGACTCTGAAACTCCACAACATGGGATTATCCACACCTCTCTGCTCCTGGGTCAGGCCCCAGGTGGGGGCAGAGGAGAGGAGAGGAGAGGTGGTGGAGCCTGTGGACACCATTAGATTCCTGGGCATTTACATCTCCTCTGACCTCTCCTGGTCGTAAACACCTCCCACCTGGTGAAGAAGGCCCAACAACGGCTCTTATTCCTCAGGAAACTGAAACACACTGGAATTTCCACCAAGCTGCTAAAAAACTTTTACATTGCTACAATAGAAAGTGTTCTATGTCTTAGCATAACTGTTTGGTTTGGGAGCTGCACAATGAAGGAGAAGAAGGACTTAGCTTGGGTGGTGAGGACAGCACAGGGAAATGTGGGATGCTGTCTGCAAGAACTGGACTCAGTTTAAGCTGCACGGGTCAGGAGAAGAGCTAGATGCATTGTCACAGATCCTGCCCACACGGGCCATGCACTGTTAGCCCCTCTAACATCAGGGAAATGTTTCAGGAACATCAAATCCAAAATGAACAGACTTAGAAACAGCTCTTTGCAAAAGTTGTAAGGGCTATCGCCCCCTGCTGAGAGCACTGGGTCTGTGCACGTAACAATAACACCACTGTGAATGCATATTTTTTGCACAATCCTGCACAATTCTGTATATTGTGGTGTAAGAATATTGCACATTAACTATCAGGAATATTGCATATTAACATTGCACAGTTTCATATTTAAATAGTACTGACTTTCGGTACTTGATGCGAGTCCTAGCAGAACCTAAAGCAGGGATCACCAACCTTTTTGAAACTGAGAGCTATTTCATTGGTTTGTTATCATACAAAGGGTTGTATGATAACAAATCGGACCTTTGAATTTAAGGTAAACTAGAGTTTACCCTAAATTTATATAAAATAAACATATTCTTCATGCTTTATTATAGTTGTCATTTTTAAATTTATATAAACGCAAGTGTAAATAAACAGGAAGAATAACAGAATAAAATAAAGTTTTAGATGCAACTCACTGGTTTGCATCTGGAATTGTTTATTTGTTGCTTGTTATTTATTGTGTGTAAACTAGGTCAGAGTATGTCCCAGAAAAAAAATTCACCACGGTGCTTCTTAAAGGTGCTTCTAACTGCTCAAAGTGTCTCAGGGAAGATCAGCCATTCTTTCTGAAACGGGGCCCTGGAAGTCCAGTCTCCTCTTTTTTTTCTCTGACTGGTCTAAGACAGTGAAACATAGTCCACAACAATGGTCCATAACTCAGGAACCGTAAGGCATGTCAATGTCATTTCTGGAATATCTGAAATGTTGACTTTGTGTTGCTCTGGGTGGACTTGATGGAATTTACATGTCAACAAGGGTAAAACTTTCGGATTGCAGTCAGAGAAACCTATATTTTGATGTATAATTTGTCTGGATAGAGAAAAAATTTAGTAAGTGAAGAGAATTTGTTCGTTCTGTCTTAGGTGATTTGAAAAGTTAGAGTGTGCCACTCTATTGTGAAACTGAAAATCTTGAAAAACTGATAATCTAAGTCAGAATTTTAGAAAAACTGTTTGATATCAAAAACTTGACTTAATAGCAGAAGGTTGTGAAAGCTATGTAAACAGGAGACTGGAGAACAACACAGAGAAATGTGACATACCATAGTCCATCTGAAATATTACCTTTAGTTCTTCACATCACTATTGTTCATTTTGTAAATTTTGCTAAAAGCAGAACTTTTTGCAAAATTTGGTGGAATTTTCAAGGGTTCCATTCATGTTAATGGGGGAAAAATTGCCAGAAAAAGGTGAATATCCTAAAAAGTATAAATAGCATCAATACCAAAAGTCACTCTCCTGAAAAAGCTGTACGGTTGGATATATGATTTGTTGAAATGGGTGTAAGTGGACAGAAGGAGTTAAGCACTGAAAAATGTACGGAAAGTGGAATGGTAATAAAGAAAAACAGCTGCACTGATTAGAATTCAAGCTGTTGGCAACAAGCCCAACAAATACCCACTAATCTAGAAGTTACCATGTCCCAAAGAACACATCGACTCATCTAAAGAACAATGGTGCGATACATCATAAACTGATGAGAGGAAGAGTGTTTTCTTTTTGCGTTGAAAGGGCCACAGTCAGTTTGTCAGATGACCCCAGAACACTGAAAGCAGGGGTCATGGTTAGAATCCATCAAAAATACTTATAGCATGTTTAAAAAGACGGTGACCAAAAAACACAAGTGAGGAGTGGCATCTTTGCTCCAAACTGCCTGTATCAATAGAAAAGTTGTTAGATGACATCAAACAAGTTGTTTCTGAGGCAAAACCAATGGTTCTGGGTTGGAGTACCACATGTTGGTTGACTTTATGCAGCACACATGTGAAGCAGATCCCGTCTTATTAAACCAAATACCGAGCAGGAAAAGTAAAGCATTTTTCAGTTTATACAGTAAGTGCTTGAGTTTGGAAAGAGAAATGTAACCACAGCTTAATGTTTGTTTTTTCTTACCTTCTGTAGAGTAGAGAGAACAAACTGACACATTTTCTGCATCTTTTGACTTGTGTGATGTTCCAAATTTATTAACATGTATAGAAACATGTATAGAAACATGTCTAGAAACAGCTACTATACTGATTTTCAGCTTAGCTGCTTTTTTTCTTTTAAACAGATTGCTATGATTTCCAACACAATTGCTTGTCTCCTTTATGCCTTTAACTAAATGTCCCTCTTTAAACCCAGTGTCTGAATATAAAACACAGATTTCGGAGTTATATGTTTCTAACAGACTGATTCCTCCTTTACCTCCTCAGTCCTTTAAAATGTAACAAGTAAAATGTATGCAGAGCATATGTTTGTCTGTCTGTCTGTGTACTTGTAGCTCAGTGAGATTTTTTTCCCCCTGTTTAACTAGTAAAGTGAGGACTTTGATGTAAAGAGAGGACCTTTTTTGTTCTCTTTTTTCTGGGCTAGGAGTTAGGTTTAGGACTATGGTGTCAATTAAGTTTAGGTTAGAGTTAGATTCAACTGTTAAAGGTTAGGGCTAGGGTCAGAGTTAGGCCATAGAAAGACTTGAAGATGAATGGAAGTCTATGGAAGTCAAGGCACGGTCCTCACTATGTATATTAAACAAGGATGAGTGTGTGTAAATGCTACTCTGATTTTCCCAGCAGATTTACTAATCATCTGGCCCAATGTTTGTGGTCTGTGGCCTCATCAGAAGTTGTCATCAACAGTGCTGTGGCATTAGGCGGGAGGTTTGTAGAGCTCTCTGAAGCAGCAGCCTCAAATATAAAAAACAACTGAAATTATTATGGATTGATTTAGATAATGTATTCACTGTGGGATACTTTCTGTTGTACAAACAGGGGACAGAGTTCAACTATTAAATGTGAGACAGTATTTCACTGGACGGAGATGACTGAGATGGAAAGATTGACCAGAAGAAGAAGTGAAGGCAAGAGGGAAATATCGAGCAGGCTGTTTCCTCCTGCCACAGCTGTCTTGTTTTGTTCCCAGCAGAGGTTTTTATCTGAAATATCTGGGATCTAACTGAGTTACTGTATCCTATCTCCATGCCGCAGATAAGAAACCCGGGCTACTTTCAGGACAATCAGATATGCATCAAGGTCTCAGGGCATTTTATTGACCACCCCAGGATCCCTGTGGAGTTAATACAGGGCTTACATTTACGTGTCTCTGTGTGTGCGCGACATTTAATTCTTGCTCTTTCCAGGTCGTTGCTAAGTTACTCTACCACAGGTTCGCATCAACACTTTTTTTTATTGCTGTGACTGAGCACAAACACACAGGCCCTTTGTCTGCAGGCCCTGTAATTTCCCTCAAGAGGTGAGTGAGGGCTGGTTAGTTGATGAGTGAATGTGACATGTTTGTGAATGTGTGTTTGGTGTTTTGATTGGGCTTTTTTTTCATGGCCTTGGTTACTCACAAAGCAGCACCTACATCTGCTCTGCAAGGCTTTTTAAATAGATTTGAGAGTGTTGACTTGTAACTTCTTAGAGATCTCTTTTAGAACATGTTCACCCTAATCTCAAAGTACATGTATAACAGATGCTGCAGTAAAAACATTCATGTCATGGGGAAGAGAAAGTACCCCCCCCCCCACACACACACACCCTTGTTTTAAATACAAAATGAGAACTGAGCCTTGGCTTCCATTGACTTCCATTTATGTTCAGCCTTTTTTATGGCTTAACCCTGATCCTAACCCTAAACCTAACCTTTACCAGTATATATCTAACCTAAACCTAATTGACTCCATAGTCCTAAATCCCGCACTCAATCCCCCAGACTTTCCACAGGACACCACAAATTCATATACCTCATCAGCCTGAGGTTCCTACATCAGTCTGCAACCCCCTGCACATAATTGGCATCTGTGCTTGAAACCATCTAATTCAATTCCCTTTATTTTAATCAAGTTTGTTTATACAATTCACAACAAATATCATCTGTTTTGATATTGATAGTTCAAGGCCCATTCATAAAACCCAAAACATCCAGAAGACAGAAATTAAAAGAGTAATGGCAGTAATAGCTCCTTTAGTGGCTTCATCTTGGATAACCTAAGCCCCTCTAACTAGATGTTTTGTCAAAGAGGAAAGTTTTAAACCTCGTCTTAAAAGTAAAGACTAAAACTGGGAGTTGGTTCTACAGGAGAGGACCCTGATAACTAAAAGATCTGCCTCCCGTTCTACATTTAAAGACTCTAGGAGCCACCAGTAGACCTGCAGCCTGAGAGCAAAGGGCTCTGTTAGGATTACATGGAGCAATCAGGTCTCTGATGGCGCTTGAATATTAAGGTCTTGTGCGAGAAGGAGAATTTTCAATTCTATTCTGGATTAAACAGGGAACCAATGAAGGGAAGCTAGAGTAGGAGAAATATGATCTCTTGTTTTAATTTTCATTAAAACTGTTGCTGCAGTGTTTTGGATCAGATTAAGGGTTTGAACTGCATTTTGTGGACTTCCTGACATGAAAGAATTACAATAGTCCAGTCTTGAAATAGCAAATGCATCAACAAGATTTTTACGGCATCACTCCGGGACAGAATACTTCTAATTTTAGCAATATTCCGGAGTTGAAAGAAGGAAATCCTTGAAACAATCTGCATGCCATACTTATGTAAAATATTTAAATAATTCCTTGGAGAGACATTCAGATGTTGTTCTTACAGGTTTGAGGAGTGTCGTAATCCTGTCAGGACCCGGATCTCACTGTGATGACATGTTTTCTCTCTTTGATCACTTCTGTACCTACTGTGCTTGTTTTTGAAGAGAGAACAGCTCTGACAAAAATAGGTATAAATTGCTGTATCTGCTGGACATGATGTCCATGTGTGCGTTTCCAGAAAGTTGGTGTAATTTCCTTTCTGAATCCAGACCAAAGATGATGAAGATGGCCTCTGCAAAACACATGCAGATAACTGATTGAGGACAACGGGGGAAAAGGTACTTGTAAATCAAGCTTTGTAGCATAGTAAAGACATTTCAGATAAACAAAAATGTTTACACCTGTAGAAAAACAATCATCAGATTGTGAGATGAATATTAACATCTGACATCTTACATGTTAAAACAAAATATAAAAAAGTGTTAAAGCTCATTAGATCAGTTTCTGGGTATCAACAGGGAGCAGATAAATACTAATTATTAGATATTTATAGGGCTTTGATAAGATCATGTGTTGATTATGGATGTATGGTGTTGTGCCATCAAGCCCTGAGGAAAAATCTGAATGGGTAGTAAAGCAAAGGAATTTCACACTGCTCATCAAGAACTGCCCCCCTCAGCAGGGTGCTCTGCTATGCAGCCAAGCTACACTTCACTTATCTTCGTTCTTGCCTGTGGACTCTTGAAGAGAGGGTCCGCGCTGGGAAGACCACCCACCCATGCGGGCCGCATGGGGCTCAAAGACTATCAAGCATCTGCGGGGTCGACCAAACTTTGTATTGCGACGTTTGTGTTTTCCGGTCCGCTCTTAACAACCAGAATAAAGCCGAAGCTTTTTAAATTTAACACTGAATGTCCGCTAGCCTAATGCTATTAGCTTCCGGTAACATTCACCCTTCTCAGATACGCACCTATGGGTCGTTTCAAGCATAAGGTTTGTTTCGTTTCGCTCCACCATCGTTTGATAGTGCTATGAGCATGATATTGAATATTAATGTCGATTTAATTGTGTCTTTGTATAACTTTAAGATTAAACGATTTTAGCAACCGATCGCTACAGCGACCCCCAGCCTCCCAAAGGTATAATCGCATTAATAAAATTGAGCGTTCTTAAAGTTCACTGATATTTGACTGATCAAATCATTCTTTAAAATTTTATTTCATCAAATAATGTTTTGTTTAACTCATGACTTGCATTGTGAATGGGTTGAAACACATATATAATGTTGTTCTGAATTAGTTAAGCTAATTTAACCATTCAACATTCTTTAAGATGAACTTCTTCTTCTTAAACTTAGATTCACAGTGAACCAGGATACACTGAATTATTCTGATGAGGCTGCTGCTGCTGATGATCAACCACTTTATCTTGTCTTTTGTTTCTTTTGTGCGTACATAGTTCCTTTGCTTCTTTTTTATCTTCATTTTGCTCAGTAGTTGTAGTTAAGTTTCACAAACCTAGTAGAGAGGATTTGTTGATTGAAATATAGTGTTAATTCAGATAAACAGCATTCTATAGTGATGTTCTCTGGATGTTAATTTTATTTCTGTTAATAAATTCTTAAACTTGAAGAAAAGTTGTCACTCCTATATTCTATATGTGTGCAGAGTTTGCTGTTAAAAGAACGCCAGTGCTCGAATCATCCCTTTCAATTGTTGTCCTGATATCAGCTCTTGGGCTGATATTCACCGGACAATACCTAACAGACCGAGAGTTATTTATTAAACATGAAATAATTTTAAACAGTGTGTAATAGCATAACAATGGTGTACGGCTCACCAGCCAAGAGTACTCTGGAAAAGTAAGAATTCAATTTAGAGCGCTTAGACTCAGTATAGGTGCAATTAAGACTACTAATGTATTACTGGTGGAGGCTGATGAATTGCCATTAGACTTAAGATGTTTAAAACTGTCATTGGCATACTGGGTAACATAAAAGGGATCTGGAAAGGAACAACCTGCAATAAAGGTTTTATGTGAATGTTTAGAATATTCCCAACAAAGAAAACATAAAGGATTTGAATGGACTATTATTACAGAAGGAGTAAAATGTGATTTAAATACTTTAGAATATGGAGCAAACAATGTGTGGGGAAATGTTCCTCCCTGGATATTTCTAATGCCCAGTGTTGACTTACAGGTTGTAGAAAAGAAAAGAGAATAGTGTCAAAGAAGTCTAAATAATACTTAAAACTTAGACAATTTTTATTATCATTTTGTATGTACAGAGTGCATACAAAACGAAATTTCGTTATACTGCTTACGACAATGTAATGAGATTGCAATTGAAATAAAATAACAATATAAAGTGTAGCAGTGATAAGAATGTACAGTGCAGGAGAGAATTTTTAAAAAGTCTTCAGAAGAATGTTCTACCATGTTTATAGTGCAAAAATAGTGGTGCAAAAAAGGCATTGATTTGAAAAGTTCAATGTTGGCAGTGCAAAATAATAATGGTGCAAAAATGCAGTAAACGGTCAGTTGTGTACTTTTAAATTTGAATGGATTGTAAAGTTCAGCAATGTTGGCAGTGCAAAAATAATGATGCAAATGTGATGCAGAGTCCAGTTTAGTGTTCAACAGTTCAACAGTCTGATGGCAGCGGGGAAAAAGCAGTTGCACAACCTGGTGGACCTGCAGCGGATGTTGCGAAACCTCTTCCCAGAGGACAGCAGGGAGAACAGTCCATGGTGGGGGTGTAAGGGGTCACTGATGATGTTACGGGCTCGGGAAGCGCAGCACTGAGATGAAATGTCCTTATTGGAGGGAAGAGGAGCCCCGATGATCCCTTCTGCTGTCCTCACCACTCTCTTCACGTTGTTCCAGTTGGAGGCGCTGCAGCCTCCACGCCACACAGAGAGACAGCTGGTCAGAATGCTCTCTACTGTGCTTCTGTAGAAGGTCTTGAGGATGGGAGAGGGCAGGTGGGCTCTCCTCATTCTTCGCAGGAAGTACAAGCGCTTCTGTGCTCTCTTCACCAGTGATGTGGTGTTCACACACCAGGTGAGGTTGTCTGTGATGTGCAACCCCAGGAATGTTGTGCTGCTGACCACCTCCACAGCTGAGCTATTGATGAGCAGTGGAGCGTAGCGAGGCCGGTTCTTCCTGAAGTCGACGACAATCTCCTTCGTCTTCTCCACGTTCAGGATCATGCTGTTGTCTCTGCACCAGCCCACCAGCTGCTCCACCTCCTCTCTGTAGTCCCGGTCATTGTCATCTCTGATGAGGTCCACCACCATTGTGTCGTCTACAAACTTCTCGATGTGATGACGCAGTCATGTGTCATCAGAGTAAACAGCAGGGGGCTCAGAACGCAGCCCTGAGGGGAGCCCGTGCTGAGGGTGATGACATCAGAGGTGTTCCGTCCAACCCGGACTGACTGAGGTCTGTTGGTGAGGAAGTCTAGCAGCCAGTAGCAAAGGGGTGTGCTGAAGCCCAGATGTTCCAGTTTTCCTACCAGATGCTGTGGGATGATGGTGTTGAACGCTGAACTGAAGTACAGGAACAGCATCCGCACATGGGTGCTCTTCTCCTCCAGGTGTGCCAGGCTCAGGTGAAGAGCAGAGGAGATGGTGTCCTCAGTGGAGCGGTTACGCCGGTAGGCAAACTGGAACGGGTCGAATGTTGGGGGGAGTCTGGAGACAATGTGTTCTTTTACCAGCCTTTCAAAGCATTTCATGCGGGTTGACTCTCCTCAGAGTCTTTAAGACGTCGACTGTGTCAAGGCAGAGTACCTCCTCTTGCTGATGAGGAACAGCCTTCACTGCCGGAGTGCTGTTTAGTGCCTTAAACCTCCCAAAGAAGTTATTTAGTCAGTTAAGGAAGTCAGCATCAATTTCACCCACTGAGGGGGCAGGGGGGGGTTGTAGTCTGTAATCGCCCATATGCCTTCTGACATTATTTCCCGATGGTTTGAAAGATCCAGAAAATTGACATGTGGGTTCAGGTGTGTTTAAACCTGAGTTTAAACATACATAGGTACATAGGTGTACGTAAAAGAATTAATGATAAATTGTCTGTATTTACAGCTAAAATAACTACAATAATGTTAGGGTTACAGTGGATAGAAGAGGTAAAACATGCAGTCATTTGCTGTAACTCTACAGCAGCATTAAACAGTTTGATTTCAAAAGAAACAGAAAGAAGTGATTTGTTGATGGAAATATTTACATTTCTTTCAAGAATACAAAGAGCTGGAATTGATGTGAAATTCTGTTGGGTTCCTGCACATGTTGGTGTAGAGCAAAGCAGGGGTTTTCAAATTCGTTGAATATGAGCCTCCCCTTGGAATAGATAAAGATAACTAAGCCCCCCACACCCAACCACAAACCTACCCCACACAGGTCCCTGCAGTCAATGCATCTTTCTTTTGTTTCCTGAAACGCTGTGTTTCAAAAACAACTGATAGCCCAATACATGTTTTTTTATTGTAGTTCTTTTAACAAAGTACATTCATAGAAAAGGCCTATTCATAAAATATCCATCCAAATATTTCCATCTTAGAGGCTACTTTTAAAATTGACAATTTCATAAAAGATTGTTTTCAACAGCAAACAAACTGAACTAAACAGACGCCAGTGTCAAATTGGACTCACTTCAACAGGAGACATCAGGTAAAATAATAATAATAAAAAAGATAACCTGAACTTAACAGACGTCAACATATTCCATGTTCAGATTTACTTTTTAGGCTGATTATACACAATTTAAACCTGTTGCTATTTTAACAACCATGTTTTCAAGCATTCTCAATGCGAACAACGAGAATGCGCCTTTGATGTGCAAAGCTGTTCTATGCGGGGTTGTACAGAAGAAAGAAACAGCCTCAAGTAATCCTGCACTTGTGGCCTTGACCGGTATTTGTTTTTGATCAGGGTTCAAAGCAGAAAACACACATTCACATAGGTAAGTGGAAGTGAAGGGGATCAGGATTCTCATGGCTTTGGCGGAAACATGGGAAAACTTGAACTTGACACTCCACCAGAATCACGTAATCGGCATTTTCACCAGTCTCTGTTTTAAGTCCACATTTGAGCTGAGCTCAACAAGAGCCTCTTCCTCTTGGATGCTCAGTTCATCGCGGACTGTGGGTGGGAAAAAGAAGGGGTTTCTGACCCACTGGTTTCCCAGTGGGTCCTCTCCAAAATACTCTCCAAACTGATCACGCAGCCCGTTAAGATGTGCGCTGATGACCAGTTTCACAGAGTTGAGCGCAGCGCTGTCTTATATTTCTTCGTACCTACCCGGCGACTCTTTGGCACCTCCGAGGGGAGGCACACCTTGTCAGGGTTCTCTGTGTTGGCTGCTCTAACTCTACTCCTCAGGTGTGTCTAGTTGGCTGAGGAGGCGTGGTCCACACCAGCAGCTCGTTGCAGGCGGCTTCCTCTGGCTTCTTAAGCAGAGCACTGGCAGATGGAAGACGCCGGAGCCTTAACCAGTCGTGGTACGACGTGGCCTCTGTCCCAACTCTCGAAAACCAGCTTGTGAGTTTTTTTGTGACTCTTCTTTTTTGAGTAATTTTTTGTACCTCTCTGTTGCTCCAGATTTTGGTGCTTGGATGCACTCACCTGTCTTGACGTCCCGTCCGAAGAAACAGACCAGCAGACCTGTCTGCTCAGATTTTGCTCTGGCGCTCCCCTCATACTTCCTGGAAGTTACCCAGCGAGGCCTGAGATCCCCTTTCCCGGGTTCTGTTGGTTCTGTGCTCACTCTGGTCAATCCATCTGTCAACCGCTGCCGATGAGGTCGCCTCGGATTCCTCGCCAGCTACATCTGCCGCCCTCAGCCACTAGCCACCTATCTCCATCTGAGTAGTCACATAGAGTTCTCCTGACGCTACTTCTTCCCGGTTAGGTCCGCCCAGCCTAATGGTAAGCAGCGCAACTCCTAGCAAGTTTCCTGGCTCTTATTTCAGAAGAACTCACTTGCTCTTTCTTACAGACTCTCCAGCCGTGACGTTCTGACCCAGCCGAGTCACCTGTAGTTCCGTCCATAGACCTGCCTGTTTTCCTTCAAATAAAATCTTAAAACTGTGCATTGCCTCCCGTTCGTATCTGTATGTGGGCTCGTCATCTGAAAACCATGACACACCTCACCTATAGAAAACCACTGGTGTAGAGTAAACTGAAAAAGCAGATTGCAAAAAGCATTACATTTTACAAACGATGAAATGATGAATGTTTCATTTGGAAAGGGTGAGGCCAAATCACAAATAAGAACAGTAGTGAGGGACATATGGCAGGAGAAATGGGACACCGATTCTAAAGGAAGACATTATTATAGAATACAGAAATCAGTTAAGGTGAAAGAAGAGAGGAAGTAATCTTTTCAATGTTAAGGTTGGGGCATACAGGACTAAAATCGACTCTTTAACTCTCTTATTTAATGGCTAATTGTGCATCTAATGAATGTGAGGTATGCGGTGTTCCAGAGCATGTAGAACATATTATTTTGAAGTGTAGTAAATGATTATGAGAGGAGTATTTTGCGTGATAAGATGTATGAGTTGGAACTGGGATGGAACGTTGAGGAATATTAGGTGTTAGCTTGCAGACTCGACATTTGCTCTGTAGTATTTATTAATTTCAAGAATAAAAAGGTACATTTTCAAACAAGTATGTCTATTCATATGTTTTCATTACTGCTAAAACTGTCAGCATGCCCTAACTAGTGTTAGCATAAGTTATCTAGCAAATCTAACAGGCAGGGTCCGAAATTAACACTCGCCAGTCGCCAAATGCGAGTAAATTTCCCGTTTGGCGAGTGAATTTCAGAGGGCTAGCTGCCACGTGGCGAGTAAATGTTTGTACCAAATAAATAAAAAATAACATAAAAATAACAAAACCTATCTGGGCTGCGGATGATCCGTTCACAGCTCTGTCCATCCAGAGCTCAGTCTAAACTCCTCCTTCTGCGGAGAAGGAGGCATGGGGGCAGAGCGGCTCCCAGATAAAGCCTTTATTCAAAACCAGTCATGCTGCACGCTGGATTAGAAAACAGTTATGCTAACCAGATTCAGTCTAAAACGCCAATTAGTCTGTTTATAAGTTTCGTTCTTATTTATTCTGCATTTTTTTAACTACGTGCGCTGTGTTTCAGTGCTTCACCGCTCTTACTGCAACCCCCCCTCCCCCCCTCCCCCGCCCTCTCGGAGCCAGGTGCTTTTATCAGCGGCCAGCCTTCAAAACGTGAATCACTACGTTTAATGTCCTTACACTTGTTCCAAAATGTCCCAATTGAAATCAATAGGAGAGTCAGTAGCTGTGTTTCATGCTCTTTTGTCTTTAACGACACAGAACAAGCGGTGCTTCGGTGGGCGTGGTTCCTTGCGTTTGAATTCAGGTGCGCAAAATTACGTTACATGTAATTTAGGCCGTTTCTCAATATGCGTTCTTGAGCGGTCTCGTGTGCTCGTGACACGTCATCAGCCTCAGACCGAGCTCTTGCCAAGACCGGGCTTGACGTGAACGCGAGTACAGACTCGCGTTCTCGTGAATTGAGAAACGGCCATAATCTCACTCTTAATTTTTGGTAAAAATTGAGAGGTCTGGTGAGGATTAATATTTTGGCCGGTAAAAAATATGCCTGGCCGGTTGATTTTTACATCTACCGGCCAACTTGGCCGATGAATCAGGAAGTTAATTTCGGACACTGCTAACAGGCACAATGTTAATATGTTTAGGTCATGGTTAAGGTGAGTTTGGGTGGTTTTCCCTCCATAATCCTGTGATGAGCTTAAAAACAGTTTCTAAAACTAGTTACCTTGAAAGTCCCACATTTGAAATGTTCCTCAAGTACTTACAACACAGTTCAACTTTGGGTATTTGAACACTACCCTCAAATGATTAAAATCTTTAGCCCACTAGTAGATGTGTGAGCGGAATGATATGATTTTCAGTTTCTCGCCAGTTTCCTCATAATATATATATATATATATATATATATATATATATATATATATTATTTATTTTTTAATTAAAGATCCCATGAGGTCCAGTGGAAAGGGTGTGAGTTAGATACAGTGTAGTGCTGTCATGTGAATAGTTGTGATGAATTTGAATAGGGGTTTGGGATGTTGCTGATTAGTGAGCAGGGTTTTGTCCTGGTTTCTCTTTTCCAACCATGGTGGTGGAATCTCCAGAGGTGTGTGTGGGGGGGGGATGCCAAAACATTACCCTGACGGCAAAACTATTATAAATAAATAACCATGTTACTGTTGTTTAAATCAAACATACATTTATATTACTTGATGAAACATTTCCTGAATTCACAATGCATACATCAGATTTTACCAAATGACTCTATACTATACTGTACATATGATACAAGTACAACCCACAATTCCTGTATAACCTTTGTTTAATTGATTGTAAAGAAACAATCCAAAGTTGTAAAAACCTGTAGCTTGTTTGCTGCAATTTCAAATATTACAGGCACACTTTTTTCTTCTAGGCTTTTAAAAAGATTTGTGTAGATTTTTGAATGCTGCATTATCTAGAGTCTAATTTGTTCGTTATCCACTTCTAGAAACCAGATGTGACGGGGATGCGTACTATTGTACATCGAGGACTCTCTGTTCTACTTGATGATGACCTCAGTGACTTCTACATAACCTGCTTTGTAGGTTTTCATAGTAGCATCTGGTAGTTATGGGAACATTTAATTTGTATTTGACTGAATTTGTATTCAGTCCTGGGACCAATTCTCTTTACTATATATATACTTCCAATTGGCAAAATTATCAGACAGCATGGGATTAATTTCCACTGGTATGCTGATGACACTCAGCCAAATTTATCCATAAATCCTGATGAATCCAATCAGTTACTTCGACTGCAGTCTTGTCTTGATGACATCAAAAGCTGGATGACTTTAAATTTCCTGCACTTACAACTTCTGTCTTGTCAGAATTTAATCTTTGGACCAGAGTCCTCAAAAAATAAACTTCTTAATCAATCACTTAATCTGGATAGCATTAACTTGGCATCTGGTAATAAAGTAAAAAATCTTGGTGTTGTTTTCATTTAAATCCCATATTACACAGGTTTCCAGAGTTTCCTTTTTTCACCTCAGGAATATCGCCAAAATTAGAAACATTCTGTCCAGGGGTGATGCTGAAAAACTAGTCCATGCATTTGTTACTTCAAGGCTGGACTATTGTAATTCTTTACTATCAGGAAGTCCACAAAATGCAGCTCAAAGTCTTCAGCTGATCCAAAATGCTGCAGCAAGAGTTCTGATGAAAATCAACAAGAGGGATCATATTTCTCCTATTTTAGCTTCCCTTCATTGGCTTCCTGTTAAATCAAGAATATAATTTAAAATTTTTCTTCTAACGTATAAAGCTCTTAATAATCAAACTCCATCATATATCAGAGCTCTGATTACCCCGTATGTTCCTAACAGAGCACTTCGCTCTCAGACTGCAGGTCTGCTGGTGGTTCCTAGAGTCTCTAAAAGTAGAATGGGAGGCAGATCCTTTAGCTATCAGGCTCCTTTCCTGTGGAACCAACTCCCAGTTTTGGTCCGTGAGGCAGACACCCTATCTATTTTTAAGACTAAAACTTTCCTTTTTGACAAAGCTCATAGTTAGAGTGGCTCATGTTACCCTGAGCTACCTCTATAGTTATGCTGCTATAGGCTTAGGCTACTGGAGGACATCAGGGCCTATTTTCCCACTCTACTGATTTTTACTGTTCTCCAGTCTACTGTTCTCCAGTTTTGCATTGCATTACATTGAAATGACTGTTGTCATTTCAGCTTTTAACTTTTTGCTCTCTCTTTTTTTTCTTCATAGTACACCTGGTCTGACGTTCTGTTAACTCAGAATCAGAATCAGAATCAAGTTTAATCGCCAAGTAGGTTTTCACATACAAGGAATTTGACTTGCCGTTGATGGTGCAGACAAAAATAAGAATACAATAAAAAGAAATAAAATTGAATAAAATCGATATATATACAGAAGCAATATACATTCAGTAAACTGTGCGTTAATGTAACGCAGAATCTTGTAAGTCCTGAACGGGGGAGAGAGACAGTGTCCAGTGTTACAGGCGGCTCTTGGCCTTGTTCATAAGACCGGTGGCAGATGGGAAAAAGCTGTTCTTGTGGCGTGAGGTTTTGGTCCTGATGGACCGCAGCCTCCTGCCAGAGGGAAGTGTCTGAAATAGTCTGTGACTGGGGTGCGAGGGATCAGCCACAATCTTCCCTGCACGCCTCAGTGTCCTGGAGGCGTACAGGTCCTGGAGAGATGGAAGATTGCAGCCGATCACCTTCTCTGCAGACCGGATGACACGCTGCAGTCTGCCCTTGTCCTTAGCGGTGGCACCAGCATACCAGATGGTGATGGAGGAGGTGAGGATGGACTCAATGATGGAGGAGTAGAAGTGCACCATCATTGTCCTTGGCAGGTTGAATTTCCGCTGCCACAGGAAATACATCCTCTGCTGGGCTTTTGCAAACATATTTTTGCAGCACTGCAGTTCATGAATAAAATTTGTGTTGATACATCTTTTCTTAGAAAAAACATTTAACAATTTTTTATTTATTTACATTAATCGTTAAGGAAATATGAGAATTAGATGTGAGGTTTGTTGTTTAACCAGTACCAAACCGTTGGAACCCTTATTAGGCCCGTTTACACTACACTTTTTTAACCGAGCCGAGACCAGTCCGAGCTCGGTAACCGAGATAACTCTTGTGTGTAAATGGTCAGCAGACTGAACTGGACCGCGCTAGACATTACCTGACCACGCTAACTGCAGACCAGTTCCTGAGCAGGTCTCGGACTGTTTTTTTTTATCCCGGTTATCTGATAATGAAGAGCGCATGAGCAGACCGCATCATCACTTTAGTCAGCTGACTGTCCGCGAGTTTTCCGGCGTGTCTGGCTGCACATCCCGATTCACACTCCATTCAGACAAATTTCCGACATTCATAATAATATTAGCTTCCTTACCATGCCACACGATTTCCAGTGATGATTCTGCTTAGCAGTGTAATGAACCTCAGTGTCTGTTGTTGTTTCCTGCGTCTGTAAATCCTTATTAGACGTTTGTTTGTCTTATCCACGTCCCAAAAGCCGACTCTGTCTAACCATAGACATTATATACGTAGACGCGCCATTGGGTGGGTTCTGTCTATGCTGCGATTCGTCAGAGCGTCCGCCATCATAAATGTGGCAAATCTGCAGTTACTCAGTCACTTAAACAGTATCAGTGTAATGATCAGAGGCAGGGGACCCAGAATTCAGCCAGACCAGCAGAGGTTTCTTTAAAACGAAGGATTTTAATAACAGAAATCAAAAACAGAGACAAAATCCAAAAAAACCTGTTGTAACAAAAATGGCAGAAAAACAAACAGTCCAGTTGTGCAGGCAGGGCAGGACAGGAACAGACAGAACAAGATGGCTCAGGTAACTGGAGACAAAGGGGGTCAAAAATCCAAAAGCAACTCAAAAAACAGAATCTTGCAGAAGGAGATCTCAACAAGACAACCTGGCACTGATGTCTAGTCTCAGCAGTTTATATGGAGGTGGAATCAGGTGAAACCGGTGAGAGGTGATTGCAGCAGGGGTGGAGTCAGGCAGGTGTGCAGAGTAAGTAATTAGACCAGACATCAGTGCTGAGGCTCAAAACAGGAACAGATCACAAATTCAAAACCTAAACTAAGAAGCATCTGAAGACATAACTAACACAGTAAGCACGAACCTAAACAAGAATCCAGACTAGACAGAACTCAAAACAGCCAGATAATAAAAGACAGGAAAGAGAAGGAAAACTAAAACTAACAAACCATAACAGAACTCAGAATATTACAATCAGTGGGACTTTAATCTCTGAATATACTTTGTATTCGTAGTATTTTTGTTTTTGCAATATTACAAGTTTATTTTTGTATGCCTTTAGCTTCATTCTCCTGAATTTATTCTCCTAAAGAACAAAAATATTTAAAATAATCTAACCTGGCCCTATTATTCCAGGAGTGAAATAATTCTGCAAACTGTGACTATTCTGAAAATGTTCCCTCTTAATTCTCATAATATAACGTTTTTTTCATAACATTATCACTTTTGTGTTTTCTTTTTTTTTACTTTATTGACCTAGGACTTTTTTCCCCTCATATTATTAATTTTACTTCTTTAATGCTCCCCCAAAAAGTCTGTTCCTAAAGGTTTTCACATGTGAAACGGTTTTATGAAATAATGAAGACCACAATGTTTAGATTTAACAAATTGATCCTTATATTCATAACACATGCACACACAAATATATATATATATATATATATATATATATAGCCTGTGTTGCCACTCTGCAGTTTTAGTGTGTCCAGTTTTACAACATGGTGCAGCCTTAGTTTCAGGACTCAGGACTGTCAGGACTCAGTCAGCACGGCCGTGTAGCTTGCTACCGGTTCTGCTGTCCTTGCTTTTTCCCACAGGTGTTCAGTGTTGGCCAAGTGGGTGGAGATCGTCACTAGGAGGCGAGGAGCAACCAAGTAACCGGGATAGTGTGGTGTGTAAACGGTCGTTTCGGCTTGGTTAACTGATCCAAGCTCAGACTGGTCTCGGCTCGGTTAAAAAAAGTGTAGTGTAAACGGGCCTAATATGAGCTCTAAATGCTGCACTTTGACTTCAGGTCTCCTTGACATGTCACTATCCAATCAGGTTGAGGTGTCAAAATTAGCAGTTGTAACTACAGAGTTGATTACAGAGGGCAGATGAGTTTTACTTTCACATTTATGAGTTTTATCTTCATCAACTGTTCCCAAACTACCAAAACCTGAATCAAAAATATTATTTGTTTCAGTAGTTGCACAAATAGGAATTTGACATTTTAGTTCACAAGATTACAAAGTTTGAATTACCAGCACAGTCTTTTTTGGCCTGGCTTATTGGCCCATACAGTTGCTTTTGTAATTTCACCTGAAAGAGTCCTGCATGGGTGAGCCAACAGTAATTGTGGATGCCAGGTGATTAAAAGTGTGGTTGAGGAGTGGAACCCAAGTTTACAGAATTACTTTATTAGTTAAATCTCTCAAGTGTGACTTCCAATTAAACTAGACCTGTTTATACTGTGAAGAGCCTGTTCATTCTCACTGTGCTTTTCAAGAAAACATTACATCTTCGAGGACAAAGTTTCTTTTGTTTTTTCCCTTTAGTTCATAGTCACTGTTACTCAGATTTCCCCTTTTTCTGAATTAAAGCAACTTTATGTAAAAAGCTGAAAAAACAAATTTTCATGTTAATGGTGCGGAAAAGGTACACTGTCATTTTCCTTCTACATTTTAATTGAAGCAACTAAAAATACAACAAGCACTTCTCACATCCTGATGTATCAGGACCAGCCATTTTCACACATATGGTGTTTTTCAGCACAACCAAAATATCTTGCCTAATTATAAAGATCACTTGAACTTCTATGGAAAAGTGTTACCTGGCTATCATAACAGCATGTTTTTTGGTTAAATGGTATCAACTGAAAAAAGTAGGTGGAAAACAAATAGACTCATTCCTGAGTTGATTTGACCACATTTTAAAAATGTTTAAATGCATTGCAGAAGATCTGGTCTTCTCCAGCTGTTCCTGTATCTGCCCTTATCTCTCATACTCGTCCTTAGTGTGTGTCAAAACTTATAGGTTAACTTCTTTTTAACATCATCATCATCATGGCTATTCATAACCCGATGTACAGATATATTTTCACTTCAGGATGTAAAAAAAAAAAAAAATCATGAGCATCTTGTGTCATCTCCCTCAGAGTTGAATTAGTTTGTGAAAATCTGTCAGTCTGTCGCTAAGAAGTGTCAGCTGCTTAGTGACAGCAGATCCTGAGCTGCAGGGCTTCATCTGACACACACACACACACACACACACACACACACACACACACACACACACACACACACACACACACACACACACACACACACACACACACACACACACACACACACACACACACAGCTGTGCTCTCCGCCTCCTTCGCCTAAACATCAGTGGGGGTGATCTGTCTTCTCCAGTCTCACCTGAGGGTGAGCTGTGAGCGCCAGCAATCTGTCGGCTGTCACTCTCCATCACTTTTCAATCCTCATTCCGCTCAGATACACACAAGCCGGAGCACGACTGCAACAACTCTTTAAAGACTTTCAGATCAACTTGAGTCGTCTGACTGCAGTCTAACAGCTGGCTCTGTGATGACAGGGTCTGCATGTTTGGAGGCCCGGCCCGTCAAGCTCTCCATCCTTCTCTGCCCTATATTTTGTAATTACCTCTCCTCGTTTTAAGGAAAATTTCAAAGGGAAAATGTTCCTGCTGTTAGAAATTTACATACTAAAAGCCTGTCGATTAGCAGTTGAAGCATCTCACCTTATGTAACGTGACATGTTACTGAATATAGGGGCCAATTTAGAGCAGTATTTCATTCAGTCAGAGACTTGATTGAGAGGAGGGAGAGGAGGTTCTAACAATCAAGTTCACATAGAAGGATGTTTTGCCTGCCTGAGTTTTCACTCTCACCCTGGTCCACGCACCTACAGTCAGAGGCAGAAGAGGAGACAGGATAAATAACATAGCAATGATATATTTTCCACTCTTTCCTTCCAAGATTTCACAGCACAGAAACCAGGCTGTTTCTTTGAGTAATACATTTACCAAGGTGGGCACATTGCATGCAGAAAACAGTTTTCTGTTGCTAAAGTAAATGCAGAAGCAATATCATGCTTTATAAAGACTCATTGAAGCGTTTGTGTTGGTTCTGTGTTGAAATCATCATTATGAAATCTCCTACATGCAGATGTAGACAAAAGTTAAAAGCATGTTTTTTTTCATATCACATTCTAGTCTGGTGATGGAGTTTCAACAAAATTTTGATTTTAATGCTCGTGAATTTTGGTTGGCTAAATTAGTTTTAAAGTATTCCAGCTTTTCCTTTCCAAATATCATAACAGTTTATTTATGTGATATAGCTCTGTGGGAATTTAGATACCTGATAGTTGTATTTTTTAGTGAAACACGGCTGTATTCATTAGCACCCAGTCTCAACTCATTACATCCTCTAATATATTTTCATTACTGTTTCTATTTATATGTTTTTGTTTTTACCGCTCTTCCAAAAAGAACACCCTTGTGAAGTTCTCGACTAATACTTGTCCTGCCAGCAAATTCTTGCTTCAGAGTTACCATGGCCCTTTGGTTGGTCTTTCAGTTTAGGTGGACATCCATGTTTTGGTAGGTGTGCAGGTGGTCCATCTTCTCTTCAAGTTGAGGTGATGGAGTGATCAGAGCTCTGGGAGATGTTCAACGCTTGAGATCCTAACTGCTTTGATATTCTCCAGAACTTTCTCCCTGACCTCTCTGCCGAGCAGTGGCCGCACATGTGCATATTTTCAGTTAGTGTTCCACCCCCTTCTAGTTGCCTTCTAGCTGCTTGTATTTTATTGATTATCTCACACGCGTTTCTTGTCCAGTTTGATTATTGCCCAGCATATTTAAGTTTCTGGTTACGGTTCAGTCTTCACTGCATCCTTAGTTAATAGTCACCCTCTGTTAACCATAGTTATCCTTAGTTGTCCCTAGTGAAGCTTTTTATAACCTTACCTGAAGTTCCGTCATTAAAGTCACTTAACTTCCTTTTGATGGCTCTACGTCACCTTCACTGCACTGTTGGTCCTCACCACCCCACTACCTGCTTTTTAACGATTCAGCAAATATAAAAAAAGTTCAAACTAGGTTGAAACAAACCACAGAAAACCTCTTTACCAGAGGGGAAAATATAACATAGACATCATCCTGGACCTTCCTTGGACCCTCATCTTTTGTCACGTTATCAGTATTAATATTTCAGTTACTAATACTGTATACTCCAATAAAAGATTGAAAAGATCAATGTTTGTGATTTTAAAGGGGCAAAATGTGATTTTCTTGATGAATACAGGTACTTTTACAATTACACCTGCACACAACCATGTGTCCCAGGATTTCACACACATCCACACACCAACCTGCAGTTGGTGTGTGGATGTTTGTGAAATCCTGGGACATTTTGGAAACATTTTAAATCCAAAACCTCAGCTTTCACTGAATACACAATTATTCTTTACTTTTGAAACAATTTTTTTGGATTTAATGTTTTCTTTAATAACTTAAGTGTTCAAGATTTTAATTGATACCAAATTAAACTTTATGAATAAAAGTAAGATTTGCTTGAGTCGCTGTTCAGCTGTTGTCTGACAGTCTTTTTATCGATGTCTAGATCATTTACCGTACCTGACTATTTCCAACAGGATATTGTAATTAAAATGAAACCTTCTGTTAAAGGAATCTGTTCACGAAACCCCTGATTCTAGACTGCCTCTTTTCTCCTTTGAAAACCTTTATTTGGTTTCGGTTAAGATATTTTTCCAGATAACATAATTAGTTAAGTCATTTAAAAGAAAATATAATGTCAGGTGGTGTTAGATGTGTGCACACACCAACACCTCCCCTTCTGATCTTAAAACATAAATCACTGCCAAACACTGAACTGTAAATTGCATCTTGAGCTTTACTTTGTCTTCTGAATTAGTGCTGAGGTCTGGTTAATAATGGATTTTCTCATTCACATCCATTTCTGTGGGCTGTCTTTAGCTTAGCATATTGTGTGAATTTTATACATTTTGTACACAGTTCTTCTGGCAATTCTTTTGATTTCCATCATTTTTCCACCTTAATTTAACTGCCGGCTGCACCGTCCTATTTGTCTCTTTGTATCGACACACGTCTTGCTGAAACTGCTCTGTTCAATTAGCAACAATAATAGGCTCGGTAATTCCTCTCAAGGGACTTGTTGTTGGTGTGCATACTAAAGATTTGAATATGCTGCATTTGGATGTGAAGGGAGGACTTTAAAGTGTGATTAGAATATGAAATTCCACTGACAAAATAACTTTTTACTGTCATTCAACAGTGCCAGTGTAGTTCACTTTACAGCTAGTGTGAAATCCTCTAAGAAGATGGAAGTAATGGAACTAAGTGATGCTACTAATTTCACATATTCTACTATAACCTATTCTGCCTAAGATGGCGATGAAGATGGCTGCAGATGGCCAAGCTCACCGGCTCTTTTTGTCTGTTATTGTGTTTTTGTTCATGTTATCACTCCAAGCGCTAATACCGACCACCGAAACCGGACTTTATCCCACCCAAACTGGTACGAACAACAGAATCTACTCTCCCCCTGCTCCTAAAGTCTAGAAGCAGGCCAAGGCAGATGCGAAAAACATGGTGCAGTACCTATGGAAGTCACCACACCAAGGTTCAGGCTAACCGGCACAGGCCAGCTCTGCCCAGTCTCCTCCTGAATAACGTTAGAGCACTCACTAACAAACTGGATGAGATCTGGCTTAGCATTACCTCACGTAAATTGGTCAGCTGTGTAGCGATCTTCACACATAGGTGGCTGGATGGAAACGTTCTAAACATTGCAGTCAAGCTAGCAGGCCACTCTTTGTTTAGAGCCAACGGAACTGAAGCAGCTGAGAGGAGCCGGGGTTGGATGCCTAGCAATATACTTCCACAACTCTTGGTACACAGCTGCAAAAGCAATCAGAACCTTCTGCTCCCCCGACCTGGAACATTTGGTTACACAGGTTTCTGATCTGATGTAAATCAAATAATGTATACTGTCTCTCATTTGCAAATGTGTATTAGCCCACATCAGTCTCTCAGGGACTGTTCATCCATGCAAATTGCACAATTCTGCAACTAAATCTATTGCACAGTATTATATACTTTTTGACTTGAAAATAAGCCCATTAGCTGCTAAGGAGTATATGCAGGTAAGGACTATATGCATGCTCCCCCCAGGGAGCATTGTTGTTGGCCAGTTCAAGCAGCATTTTAAAGTGGAATGCACCTGTTGTGCTATTACACACTGTTTTAAGTTTTTTAATGTTTAGTAATTACCTCTCTGTCTGTTAGGTATTGTCTGGTGAATATCATCCCAAAAGCTGATATCAGGACAATAGTTGAAAGGAATGATTCGAGCACTGGCATTCTTTTAACAGCAAACTTTACACACATATATAACAAATGAGTGACAACTTCTCTTGAAGTTCAAGAATTTATTAACAGAAATTAAATAAACATCCAGAGAACACTATGGAATGCTGTTTATTTCATTCAACAAATCCTCTCTACGAGGCTAGTGAAACTTAACAAAACTACTTAGCAAAATGAAGATAAAAAGAAGCTGAGGAACTATGTACACACAAAAGAAACAAAAGACAAAATAAAGTGGTTGATCATCATCATCCGCATCATCAGAATATTTCAGTGAGTCCTGGTTCACTGCAGATCTCAGTTGAAGAACCAAAGTTCTTAAGGAATGTGAATTGAGTTTAAATTAGCTTAACTAATTGAGAACAACATTTGGTATGTGTTTCAACCCATTCACAATGCAAATCCTAATTTAAACAAAATATCATTTGATGGAATAACATTTTAAAGAATGATTTTCTCAGTAAACGTATCTGCGTATCTGAGAAGGGCAAATGTTACTGGAAGCTAATAGCATTAGCTAGTGGACATTCGGTGTTCGGCATGGCATAGTTTCAAAATGCTAACGGGAGCTACGTCGGTTAGCACCACATGTTTA
Organism: Fundulus heteroclitus; assembly: GCF_011125445.2. Taxonomy (NCBI): domain Eukaryota; kingdom Metazoa; phylum Chordata; class Actinopteri; order Cyprinodontiformes; family Fundulidae; genus Fundulus; species Fundulus heteroclitus. Next base: position 4,018,659 of record NW_023396689.1, on the reverse strand, counting down.
AAAACACAGTGAAAACGGATTAAGTCAACCGTTCTAAATAAACCATTTAACTTTCCCTGTTTATTTCTCTACCTAACCTGTCGGTGCCTCTGTGTCAGTTTGGTTCACTTTGGACATTCTGTTGGAAGCAGTTGAAGCAGGGTAAAGGTGAAAGCAAGCATACAGTTCTGCAGCCATGGCCTTGCTGAAACGTGGCGGTCGGAGCAGGCAGCTCGGAGTCCTTGATGCAAGTCTTTGACCCGGTTGCAGTGGCCGATTTTAGCTCAGCTTTTGCTCTCAGCTTGGGAAAATGGGTCCTGTGCCAGCTGCAGGCGGGAGGCCGCTCCACGTCGTCTGGAGTCAGCTTCCTGCAACAGCTGGGAAAAAAAACCCACAAGGCTGGTTTCGGCATAGACGGATTCTTTACTCCGTCGTCTGGTTACACAGAAGTAAGACTGCAGACTTAGCTTCGATCCAGCTGGCAATTCTCTGAGCCCAGTCAGGTCCTCTGGACAACGAGAGTTTCCCCCTTTGTCGCTCCAAGAGCAACGGACTGCGTTTCCCCCCAATGCTGTTCCAATGAAACAGTGGGAAATGAGGACGTCTGTCTGTGGTAAACCCAGATTTATAGCAACGGCACCCTGCTGAGGAAGGCAGTTTCTACATTGATTCAACAGTGTCATGTTTCATGTTGATCAGAAATCAGTCATGATTTTTCCTCATGGCTTGATGGCACAACAATGTCTATGACTACAGACAAGTGTGGTAGCTAGTTTGAAAACTAGTCATTTCACTAAACCCACACTAGAGGTAATGAATTAACAAATATATATATTTTAAAAATTCAGTTAAATGGGTCATTTGAAGTTACAGTATATTTCAAAGTATAAGTTGCTCCTGAATATAAGTAGCATCAGTCAAAAAATGCGTCATAAAGAGGAAAAAAACTCATGAATAAGTCGCACCGGACTATGCACATCAGTTGTAACTCGCCCAAACAACAGACCTTTAAGGTTGCGCTAGCTGATATTAGCTTCACGGACAGCCCAATAACAGGGTTCTGTCACAACCTGGGTCCTTCGAGCTGCACCACGCAACGCTCTGCTGCGTGAATGCATACTGAAACAGCGAAACAACATCCACACGTGTTCAGTCTTTGTTGTCTATAAATTAAGATTTTAACAATTTTTTAAGTTAAGCTCTGTCTGGGGGTTGGTTTGTTTTGCTTGATTGCAACGCCGACAGGACGAGGAAGGCATCTAAGCTTTTTTCCTCCATCATGATATAATAAATATATATACTATAGACAGTAATGTGTACTCCTTGATTCATGCTGGTCAAGATGAATTACCATTTAAATTTGATATCTAAGTCGCACCTGAATATATAAGTCGCAGGATCGGCCAAACTATGAAAAAAAAAAAGCGATTTATAGTCCGAATAATTTATTTTAAGGGAATCTGCCTTTCAGTACCTAGTGGTTTAGAAACAAACTTTTTTTTTTCTTCTAAAAACATGTAACAATGAAAAACATTCTGGTTTGAAAACAGCTATACCTCTATGCAGAATATGTCGTCAGTTATCATCTAAATGAAAAAAGTATCATACAACATGGCTCTCTTTCTTTATGAGATCAGATTTATTTTTTCAGTCACTTTCTGTCATACATTTCCCATAAGCAAAAGGGAGCAAGAAGGAGATAAAATCTTATTACGTTTTCCACTTCTTATCAGGCCCTGTTTACGTGACAATGATCCACTCAGCGCAAGACTTTTGTTCCATTTCTGTTTATAGGTTTACATGACAATGTTCTAATTACAATCCCCATTTACACGGCAGCAGTAGAAAGCGGCGTTAAAGGCATACTATGCAACATTTTTCAGTTAATTAATGTGTTCCATACCATTTTGGATGATTAAATGAGTCATTTCAGGTTGAACAAAGGTTTTCTCGGCCGCCCTGGTGGTCTGTGGGGGAAATACCGCACTTGCAATTGCAGGAGCCCTCGGCCCGCACCCACAGGCTCAGAAGTCTCGTGCAAGACCGCAAGAGTCGGTCTTGCTTTACGGCGAGAACTTTATGTGTTTTTGCCCTGCCATTCACTATATGCACGCGCAAAAGCAACAATAAAGAACCGTGTGTTAACGTCAAATAAACATGCAAGCATATCAAGTTTTTTTAATTATTATTATTTATTTTTTGAATGTTGGCGAGGCGGTAGCGCGAGTTTGGCGAGGCGGCCGCCTCGCCAAGATAGCGCTGCGGGAAACCCTGATGTTCATACTTTCATTGTGTTAGTCATTGTTTGTACTGCCGTTTTTTCCACTTTTCGTTGCGTTCGCCTGTCTGCTAAGCTCAAAACAACCGCGCCTGGCTTGACGGAGAAACCAGAACAGCTGAGCATCTTTATGACAGTGCACTTTTACTTTCGCCCTCTGGGGGAGCCTCGGTGGAAAATCAACCCCGGTTGCATAGTATACCTTTAATACTGTTATGTAAATATAAAATCAGTTTTTGTATTAATCACATATTTTTCTTAAAGCAGTAAGAGTTACCTAAGTTCTAATTACTATTGTGAACTTTGTGGCCTGTAGTCTACATAGGACGGGGTCTGCAGGCTCACTCAAAGCTATAAATTCACCCAACCTTCTTGTGAGTGTGATGTTCTTGGCACTGGCGCTGATTTTTCTAAACTCTGCACACCTGTTCCTCTCTGCCCTGCTCACAATTATCCTTTACTGGCTTCAGCTGTTTTCCTCTCCATATAAGCCCCGTCCAAATCAGCTTCCAGTGCCAGATCGTCTCATAGCTTGCTAGCGAGTACCTTCCAGCGTTTTTTCCCTGTTCTGTCTGCTAACCCGTACCTGACCTGTTCTGCCTTGACCACCGAGAGTGCCTAACCCCTTATCTGATTCTGTCTGCCCACGTCTGGAAACCTGACCCGGCCCGTCCCTGGATTTCTGCATCTGCCTTCGCCTTGGATTTCTTGCCTGTGAACCGGACCTGTCTGACCGTGAGTTTTTCGAATCTGCCTAACCCCTGACGTCTGTGTATCTGCTAGTTTTTTGGACCTTGGATTGGACCTGGACCTGCCTTCTGGATTTCCCCTCTTGTACCTCTGCCTGGATTTGGCTCACTGGACTTTGCCCCACAGACCATCACCCGTCAAAGACCCCAGTGGACAGTCAGCCGCTCAACGGCTCAAACCCCCGCAAGCCCCTTCCTGTCGAGCCGGTCCCCGAGCTCACAAACCCTCTAACAGGTTAGTGTTTCAGATTACCTCTTTTCCCTTTTTTTTTCCCTGACTGATCACTAACCTGTTGTCTCCGTCTCAGGGGGTTACCGGCTCGAGAGCTACCCGCGCGCTCCACGCGCAGCGCACGCACAGTCAAAATAAAGCCTGTTACCAACCACTGACCTGTGCTGTGTCGAATCTTGGGTCCTACGTTATCGTTCGTTACAGAAACGATCTGGCCAAGAAACGGATCCCTCGCCAGACGGTCAGTGGCGGGCTAGCGTAGAAAAGTCCATCTCTGAGTTAGAAGCCGGCGTGTCCGAGATTTTAACTCATCTCCGCAGCCAGGCTTCTCCTAACCCGGCACTTCCGCAAACACCTCCTCCCGCTACTACGTCACGCGTCGTGACGTCATCTTCGGAACCACGTCTCACTCCGCCAGAACTCTTTAGAGGTGATCCCGAGCATTGTCGGGCATTCCTCACGCAGTGTGACATTAATTTTGAGCTTCAGCCATCATCCTATCCCACTGATCGCTCAAAGGTTGCTTATGTAATTTCTTTGCTGGCTGGTAAAGCAAGATTGTGGGGAGCCTCTGAGTGGCAAAACGACTCCCCTCTATGCTACTCATATTATGAATTTTCACAGGAGTTGGTCAGGGTGTTCAGCCCTGTGTTGCCCTGCCGGGAGGCCACTAGGGGGCTTTTGACTCTTAGACAAGGAGACAGGTCAGTAGCCAATTATATTATTGATTTTCATCTTTTAGCTGCTGAGAGCCCCTGGAATGAGCCTGCACTGATGGACGTTTTTATAAATGGACTGAGTGAAAAAATAAAGGACGAGCTCGCAACTCGGGATTATCCTAGGACCCTTCAGCAATTAGAGGACCTAGCAACCCGTATTGACCTCCGCCTCATGGAACGGCGAAGGGCACGTCGCTCTGCTCCTTTCTCCCGCTCTTGGTCACCTTCACCTGGCCCAGCAGCACCATCGCCCTCTCATGGTCCAGCTGACCCTGAACCAATGCAACTAGGAAAGGTTAAACTGACCACTGAGGAGCGTCAGCGCAGGGTTCAACGCAACCTTTGTCTCTACTGTGGTGCAGAGGGACATCGCGCCGCATTCTGCCCAGTAAAAGGTCAGGCTCAGTAGGGGGGGGGAGATCCCTATTGAGCCGAACCAAGCTCTCTGTCTCCCCTGACCTCCGGTTACCAGCTGTGATTACTGTCGCCGCCACGTCCCATAACCTGTCTGTGTTTATTGATTCTGGAGCTGACACAGAGTTTCTGGATGAGGGACTGGCTAGAAGGCTAAACATCAAGCTTCTACCAAGCCCGTCTCCCCGCAGCATCCTGGCGCTGGACGGCCACAGACTGGACCACTCTCATCTCGTCACGGAACCCATTGAACTGCTGATCGGAGGTAACCACAGAGAGACTCTCACTTTTTTGATTATTAACTCTCCACAGGTCCCAGTTGTCCTGGGGGCAACTTGGCTTAGGAGACACAACCCCCTCATAGACTGGCGGAGGGTGGAGGTCACAGGATGGGCTCCGTCCTGTTCTGCCTCTTGTTTGCGGTCGGCCCAGCCTCTCCAGACACCCGACGTTAAGGTTGAGGAAACCTACCCTGACCTGTCCAGGGTTCCTGCTGAGTACCACGATCTGAGGGAGGTGTTTAACAAAGCTAAGGCCACAAGCCTGCCTCCCCATCGGCCTTACGATTGTTGTATTGATCTTCTTTCCGGGACAACTCCTCCAAGGGGCCGCCTTTATTCTCTGTCCGCCCCTGAGTCTGAGGCCATGCAGAGGTACATTGAGGATTCTCTTAGGGCAGGCATTATCCGTCCCTCCTCCTCACCTGCTGGCGCGGGTTTTTTCTTTGTGGGGAAGAAAGATGGCTCGCTTCGCCCCTGTATTGACTACAGGGGACTGAATGACATCTCTGTCAAGAACCGCTACCCTATTCCTCTGATGAACACTGCTTTTGATCAGGTCAGTGGGGCCAAGTTGTTCACAAAGTTAGACCTTCGAAATGCCTACCACCTGGTTCGTATTAGAGAGGGGGATGAGTGGAAGACGGCTTTTAACACTCCTACAGGTCATTATGAGTACCTGGTTATGCCATTTGGGCTCACAAATGCCCCAGCCGTTTTCCAAAACCTTGTAAATGAGGTACTCAGGGACATGATTGGGAGGTTTGTCTTTGTTTATCTCGACGACATCCTGATCTACTCAGAAGACCCCGTGACCCATAGACAACACGTCCGCTCAGTCCTGCTTCGCCTATTACAAAATCAATTGTATGTGAAAGCAGAGAAATGCGAGTTTCACGTTACTACCACTACCTTCTTAGGGTTTATCCTGTCCCCTGGCCAGATGGCCATGGATCCAGCCAAGGTACGGTCAGTGACAGAGTGGCCCATACCAACCGACCGGAAACAACTACAGAGATTTTTGGGGTTTGCCAATTTTTACCGACGTTTTATTCGAAATTATAGTCAAGTGGCCGCCCCGCTCCATGCCCTGACCTCAGTTAAGGCGAGGTTCAACTGGAACGATCAGGCTGGCAAGGCTTTTCGGCAACTCAAGCTCCTTTTTACCTCTGCTCCAGTCCTGGTCTCTCCCAATCCAGAGAGGCAGTTCATTGTTGAGGTTGATGCCTCCAGTTCCGGCGTCGGGGCAGTTCTCAGCCAGAGGGCTGAGGAAGGCCGAGTTCATCCATGTGCCTTCTTTTCTAGGAAACTGTCTCCAGCAGAGCGAAATTATGATGTGGGTGACCGAGAGCTCCTCGCTGTCAAGTTGGCACTGGAAGAGTGGAGGCATTGGCTTGAGGGATCAAGAATCCCTTTCCTTGTCTGGACGGACCACCGGAACCTGGAGTACCTTAGGACGGCAAGGAGGCTCAACCCCCGACAAGCAAGGTGGACTCTTTTTTTTAGTCGGTTTAATTTTACTCTGTCTTACAGACCTGGGTCTAAAAACATCAAGCCAGATGCTCTCTCTCGAATGTTTGAGGAGGAGGGTCCCGAACAGACACAGGAGTACATTCTCCCTGATTCGGTCCGGTGTGCAGTGACTCGGCTCAGTCTGGAGCAAGAGGTTAGGAGTTCTCTTGCTGGGATGTGTATTCCTGAGGCCTGCCCCAAGGACAGACTTTTCGTCCCTGATTCCTTGAGGGGTAAGGTGCTCGAATTCTGTCACTGCTCCCGCCTGTTTTGCCACCCTGGCATCACAAAGTCTTTACACATTGTCCGCTCCCAGTTTTGGTGGCCTACTCTGACCCGGGATGTCAAGGACTTTGTTTCAGCCTGTACCCATTGCTGCCAGGCAAAAGTCTCCCGTCGGCCCCCATCTGGTCTCCTCCGACCTCTGCCGGTTCCCTCTCGGCCGTGGTCCAGCCTGTCCATGGACTTCATCTCTGGTCTCCCTGCCTCCGATGGTAACACAGTCATACTCACCATTGTGGACCGTTTCTCTAAGATGGTCCACATAGTTCCCTTACCCAAACTCCCCTCTGCCAAGGACATGGGAGTGATCCTGGCTAGAGAGGTGTTCCGCCTGCACGGCCTACCGGCCGATATAGTTTCGGACCGAGGACCACAATTTGTGGCTCAATACTGGCGGGAGTTCTGTTCCCTGTTGGGCATAACAGTCAACCTCTCCTCCGGTTTCCACCCACAGACAGATGGTCAGACAGAGAGGCTAAATCAGGAAGTAGAGACCAAGCTTCGCCTTTTCTGCAAATCTGATCCCACTAAGTGGGCCCAGAATCTGCCTTGGGTGGAGCATGCCATTAATGCCACTCCCTCCAGCTCCACAGGCCTCTCTCCCTTTTATGTTGTTTATGGTTTTCAACCTCCAGTGTTCTCCATCCAGGAGAGAGATGCAAGGGTTCCATCTGCTCATCTGTCAGCTCTGAGGTGCCAGCGAGCCTGGAGGAGGGCCAAGAGAGCCATTCACCGCTCCTCTCAGGCTCAGGCTAAGGCAGCCAACCGCCGGCGGGTCCCAGCCCCCCAATATCAGCCAGGAGACAGGGTTTGGCTCTCGACCAAGGACCTTCCCCTCAAGGTTGAGAGCAGAAAGTTAGCGCCCAGATTTATTGGGCCTTTTCCCATCACTAAGGTGGTGAACCCAGTGGCGGTCTGCCTCCGTTTGCCTCCATCCATGAGAATCCACCCTACTTTTCACGTTTCCCGCATTAAACCGGTCAAAACCTCAAGTCTTGCGCCCGCCTCCACATCCCCACCACCCTCCCGGCTCATTGATGGTTCCCCGGCCTACACTGTTAGACGTATCCTCAAGTCCAGGAGATGGGGAAGGGGAACTCAGTACTTGATTGACTGGGAGGGCTACGGACCTGAGGAGCGCCAGTGGGTCCCCTCTCGGTCCGTCCTGGACAAATCTCTAATCAGGGATTTTCACAGAGCCCATCCTGACCAGCCTAGGCCGTCTGGAATCCGCCCTTAAGGGGGGGGCTCTGTGATGTTCTTGGCACTGGCGCTGATTTTTCTAAACTCTGCACACCTGTTCCTCTCTGCCCTGCTCACAATTATCCTTTACTGGCTTCAGCTGTTTTCCTCTCCATATAAGCCCCGTCCAAATCAGCTTCCAGTGCCAGATCGTCTCATAGCTTGCTAGCGAGTACCTTCCAGCGTTTTTTCCCTGTTCTGTCTGCTAACCCGTACCTGACCTGTTCTGCCTTGACCACCGAGAGTGCCTAACCCCTTATCTGATTCTGTCTGCCCACGTCTGGAAACCTGACCCGGCCCGTCCCTGGATTTCTGCATCTGCCTTCGCCTTGGATTTCTTGCCTGTGAACCGGACCTGTCTGACCGTGAGTTTTTCGAATCTGCCTAACCCCTGACGTCTGTGTATCTGCTAGTTTTTTGGACCTTGGATTGGACCTGGACCTGCCTTCTGGATTTCCCCTCTTGTACCTCTGCCTGGATTTGGCTCACTGGACTTTGCCCCACAGACCATCACCCGTCAAAGACCCCAGTGGACAGTCAGCCGCTCAACGGCTCAAACCCCCGCAAGCCCCTTCCTGTCGAGCCGGTCCCCGAGCTCACAAACCCTCTAACAGGTTAGTGTTTCAGATTACCTCTTTTCCCTTTTTTTTTCCCTGACTGATCACTAACCTGTTGTCTCCGTCTCAGGGGGTTACCGGCTCGAGAGCTACCCGCGCGCTCCACGCGCAGCGCACGCACAGTCAAAATAAAGCCTGTTACCAACCACTGACCTGTGCTGTGTCGAATCTTGGGTCCTACGTTATCGTTCGTTACAGTGAGACTAGGCAAGTGGGAGTGACATGATGGTTTATGGTGGGTAACTGTCAAGAGGGTTCATGGTAAAAGCTTTTTTGTTCTATAATGTTATCATAGAATCCTAGAAACACCTGGTCAATGAATTAAAAGATAATTCCTTGGTTGACACTGCAATGTGGATCTGTTTTTTTTTTGTGAGCACACAACCGCAGATAGAATGAGTGTGCACACAGCCCCCTGACACCATCAGTCATGTACACAGTGAGGGCCCCTGCTTTTAGAAGTGTGCTCCTGGCCTGGTTCTGGCAGACACACGCCTGCAGCCGACACGGGAGGGTGGACTCTGCGGTTTACTACATGAGGCTTTAGGATAAAGTTGTAAGTGTTTGTCCCCCCATGGAATTCCATTTGTAATAAATATATATTTATTCTGAGTGTTTTGTCTCTGATTATTGTTTTCTTCCTTTGCTGCCAACATTATGTGATTAATCGATTCAAATTCAAATTTTTAATCGTTTGACAGCCCTAATATAAATGCATGTCTTGTGTCCTTCACATTTGTTAATTTAATTTTTTGTTGTCTGTTTTTAAAGAGTATTAATACGTTTTCTGCTCGAAGCGGTTACTGTCTCCAGCCAGACAGCATACAGGGCACATAACCTTGTCGTTATGTTCATTTATAAAACACTTGAAATGATCCCCCCCTCTGTTTTTTTTGCAAATCGCACACTATATATATATATATATATATATATATATATATATATATATATATATATATATAGCTGTCGTTATATTCAGAAGAGTCAGCAACCGAAACAGTACTCTAACATCTCTCCCTCCCAGACGCCGAAAAGCTGGTTCATACCTTTGTCTCCTCCAGACTGGACTATGGCAACACACTTCTCGTTGGGATCCCTAGAAACAGTCTGCAGAGGCTTCACAACCTGATGAGAGTGTGGAAACATGAGCACATTACCCCCATTCTCCATTCATTACACTGGTTTCCCATCTCCACCAGGATTGAGTAAGGTTTCCCTCCTCACACATCAATGCATCCATGGACATCCACCCCCACCACCTCAAAGAACTTATAAACCCACAGAACACAACCCGCTCCCTTCGCTCCACTTATTTAAACTTCCTCCACATTCCCAGAACCAGACTCAGGACAATGGGAGATAGGGTATTTTGTGCTGCTGCCCCACATCTGTGGAATGCCCTCCCTGACACCTTTTGCTTTTTTTTTATTATAGGCAATTGTAATGTTGTTCCTGTATGGATTAATTTCTACTGATCTTTCTAAAATTGCGCATTAGCCAGGGATTACCTAGAGGATAAATTCCTTTTCTTTTCCATTTACACTTCAGCAGAAGCAGGCATGTTTTCAAATCTTTACACTCAGGAACCCATTTTCAAACTGTGCCATTGTAAGAAAAAACTGTGTTGTCATACAAACACAACCAAAATGTTCTCTTTTCACCAGAAAACGTTGTCATGTAAACATGGCATCAGTCAAAGTGAAGTTCAATTAATCTGCTCCTTATCCAACCTAAACTGATATTGTTTTCTATATCTGGATTCCCATGTCCTATCTAATGTCAGTCTTGATGTAAAGCCTCTTTTGTTATGTTCTTCTTTACTATAAAGCTTACTTTAAGAAAGTGGTGAGCTATGACTGTTGTTTGCTTGTGATTTGACTCACAATCCGAAATATTTTCCTGCTTTATAAACCAAGTGCTTCATTTTAAAAGCATATATTTTTAAACACTACAGACGATTTTGCTGGCTTGCCACATTAGCATTAAACTAACCTGTCGCATATGCTAACTACAGTACATACAACGTTAACGTTTGAAATTGTAAAGCATAAATACAAGTTTGAGAAGGCCATAATTCAATGATCGACTTTGTTGTTGTTTCATCTGACCTGCGACCGCATGTCTTCGACACTCGGGTGAAGAGAAGGGCGGAGCTCTCCACCGACCACCACCTGGTGGTGAGCTGGCTCTGATGGTGAGGGAGGAAGCTGGTCAGACCTGGTAGGTCCAAACGTATTGTGAGGGTTTGCTGGGAACATCTGGCAGAGGCCCCTGTGAGACGGAGCTTTAACTCCCACCTCTGGGAGAGCTCTGAACACGTTCCGAGGGAAGTGGGGGACATTGAGTCTGAGTGGACCATGTTCCGTGCCTCTATTGTTGAGGCGGCTAGTCGGAGCTGTGGCTGCAAGGTTGTCGGTGCATGTTGCGGCGGCAACCCTCGAACACGCTGGTGGACACCAGCGGTGAGGGAAGCTGTCAAGCTGAAGAAGGGGTCCTATCGGGCTTTATTGGCCTGTGGGATTCCGGAAGCAGCTGATGTGTACCGGCAGTCCAAGCGGCAGATGGATCGGCTGGTCGCTGAGGCAAAAACTCGGGTGTGGGAAGAGTTTGGAGAGGCCATGGAGAAAGATTTCCGTACGTCTTCGAGGCGATTCTGGTCCACTATTCGGCATCTCAGGAGGGGGAAGCAGTTGTTGAGGAAAATAAATATCTTAGTTGTTAAATTAATCAGGTATTTGTATGGAAGAACTGAGGAATGCATGTTTTTGACTGTCTCCCTTTGAGGAAAAAATAAACATGTAGCTTGCAGGATGTGTTGAGAGCCGATTTATGGCTTGGAGAGGTCATTTGGCTTGACCCCTAACCGAGAAGAACAGCCTCTTTGTTCGAAAACAGATATCCCCCAAATTTGAGACCACCCCTCCCGAACTAAGCAGGAGGGGCAGTCAGCTTAGTAAAAGGATGTCTTTGCGAAACTTAGATTAGACAAAGAGCAGCAATACTTGGGAGAAGCACGTAAGTAACAATGGTAATGTAACTTTTGTCTCTGTTGGGAATTCCTAATGAATTAAATATGCATATTTTAAAATGTTTTGCCTCTGATCAAATGTTTTTCCTTTACTGCCAAATCTTAAGCCGGGGTATGATGGGCCTTCAGAGATATGCAGGAGCAGGCCAGTATTAATATCTACACAGTGCAGTACCAACACTGTTTATAGTGGGGGTGTTGTGCTGCTGACCTCAACTCGGGACGTCATGTGTCGGTGGGCGGAATACTTCGAAGACCTCCTTAATCCCACCAACACGTCTTCCATTGAGTAAGCAGAGCCTGGGGACTTCGGGTCAGGTTTTCCCATCTCTGGTGCTGAGGTCACCGAGGTGGTTAAAAAGCTCCGGGGTGGCAAGGTCCTGGTGGTAGATGAGATTCGCCCTGAGTACCTTAATGCTCTGGATGTTGTGGGGTTGTGTTGGTTAACACGACTGCAACATTGCGTGGACATCGGGGGCAGTTCCCCTGGATTGGCAGACTGGGGTGGTGGTTCCCCTATTTAAAAAGGGGGCCCGGAGAGTGTGTTCCAACTACAGAGGAATCACATTCTTAAGCCTCCCTGGTAAGGTCTGTTCCGGGGTTCCAGAAAGGAGGGTCCGTCGGATAGTCGAATCTCGGATTCAGGAAGAGCAGTGTGGTTTTCGTCCTGGCCATGGAACACTGGATCAGCTCTACACCCTCAGCAGGATCGTGGAGGGTACATGGGAGTTTGCCTAACAAGTTTACATGTGTTTTGTGGATCTATGTCCATAGGGGGGTCCTGTAGGGGGTACTCCGGTTAGTATGGAGTACCGGGCCCTTTAATAAGGGCTGTTAGGTCTCTGTATGACCAGCGTCAGAGCCGGGGCCACATTGCGGGCAGTAAGTTGGACTCGTTTCCAGTGAGAGTTGGACTCCACCAAGGTTGCCCTTTGTCACCGATTCTGTTTTTTATGGACAGAATTTCTAGGCTCAGCCAAGGCATTGAGGGGAGCCAATAGGCAAAGTCCTTAATTTACCAATATACATTCCTACCCTCACCTATGGTCATGAGCTTTGGGTCATGACCTAAAGAACGAGATCTCGGATACAACCGGCTGAAAAGAGTTTTCTCTGTAGTGTGTCTGGGCTCTCCCTTAAAGATAGGGTGAGGAGCTCAGTCATCCGGGGAGGACTCAGAGTAGAGCGGCTGCTCCTCCACGTCGAGAGGAGCCAGTAGAGGTGGCTTGTGCATCTGGTTAGTATACCTCCTGGACGCCTCCCCAGTGAGGTGTTCAGGGCACGTTCCACCAGGAGAAGACCCAGAGGGAGACCCAGGACACGCTGGAGGAACTATGTTTCTCAGCTGGCCTTGGAACGCCTTGGGATTCCCCCAGAGGAGCTGGCCCAAGTGGCTGGGGAGAGGGACTTCTGGGCCTCCCTCCTGAAGCTACTACCCCCGCGACCCGATCCCAGATAAGCGGAAGAGGATGGATGGATGGATGGAAGTTTGAAAATTAACCATAAGCATAAACCACAGTGTCATGTACAGCTGATGTGGACCCATAAGTTCACCCATGACAACGGACCTCTCAGCTTTTATCAAAAGTTAAGAGTGAGATTATGTTAATTTTCGGGGGGGGGGGGGGCTATGGGCGGGGCTGGGGCAGGCTGACTGGACCCTGGATGAGTCAGTCCAGTCAACGGATTCACTGCGTACTCGCGGTAAGACACTCGTTTCACTGTCACCTGCCGTTCTTAGCCGTTGTTCTTTATCCAGAGAGTGTACCCTCGTTCCCTTCGTTCCCAGACTTTCCCGAAGACTCACATCATAGCTCTCTCTGTAGTTGCTTCCTTCTATATACCTTCTAAATTCTGCCATTGTCTCCCCAGTGTGTTCTGCATGTGGGTCAAAAAAACTGTACCATGACACACATTATTGTTCAGTTAGTGGGTTGAAACTGAAAAACACACAACTGTTCAAATAAAACTGAATAAAATAATAAAGTAGTTTTAAGTTATTGACCATATTATTACACTGTTACACATTAATCTATGGGTTTCTTTATCAGTGTAGATTTATACCCTCATTGGGGAATCAGGCTGAGTTTCATCAAGCCTATATGGTCTGACATTTTCCGCGCAGCTGAAACACTTGAGGTAAACAGGGGTTCGTGTTGCGTCTTTACGCATGATCCAGCTGCTGATGTTTGCCCTCTTTTCAGCTCCACTATCCTGTACCAGTTTACAATCTTTGTCGTCACCTTTCACAGTGACAGGTTTCTCATCTCAGTCTCCACGCTGACCAGACAAATCTCCTCTATGGCGCAGGGTGCTCTGGTGCGTAAGAGTTTGAAGTTGTTCTCTGAGCATGTTTTGTTTGTGGTTGGAATGGACGTAATAATGACTTTCTGCTTCACTTTTAGCCCACCAATAGTCTTAAATGGGGAATCCTGCAGGAAATATAGCACTTTTTATTTATTGCAACCTCAGAGTCGATGAGTATAAGTGCAGCTTTTCAAGCTCTGCATCTCACTGATTCCTAAGTGATGATAAAAAAACACTTTTTTGGTAACGTCTGGTACCAGCATAATTTATAAGTAATGATACTGGTTTGAGGCGGTGAGGTGGCCGGATTTATCCCCCATTGGTGCACTGCGCGAGGAATGAACAGTGGGAAAAATGCATAAATAAAAACTGTAAAGGGATCCTTTAGAGGGAAGAGGAGGAATGATGGGTCTGAGCTGAAGCCCCTGATGTTACAAGTTCCTTAAAATGACCTTTAAAAGTGTGCACCTAAATTACATGTGACGTAATTTTGCGCACCTGAATTCAAGCGCAAGGCAGCACGCCCATGGTTCTGTGTCGTTAAACAAAATCGCTTGAAATTGACTTTAATTGGCTTTAATTGACTTTAATTGGGACATTTTGCTACGGGTGGAGGGACATTAAACGCAGTGGTTCACGTTTTGAAGGCTAGCTGCTGATAATAGCCCCTGGCACCGAAACACACCACATGTAGTTAAAAAAGCACAATTAATAAGAACGAAACGTATAAACAGGATAAGTGGCTTGACTGTATCTGGTTAGCAGGACTCTTTTCTGATCCAGCGTGCAGCAATGACTGGTTCTGAATGAATGTTTTATCTGGCAGCTGCTCTCCCCCCTGCCTCCTGTGTACGCAGTACTGGACCGTACCGGCTTACTTTCACTGGTTAAGACCAAAATTATTTATAACTCTGATCGCTCTTCCTGTTCCTCTAATAACATGAACTGTAGCAGGAATAATTACTGATGGCCACAAGCTGTGAAAGAAACTGAAACAGCTCTGCAGAAGGCGGGGTTTAGACTAAGCTCTGGATGGACAGTTCTGTGAATGCATCATCCACAGCCCAGATGGGCATTGTTATTTTTATGCATGAGAAATGCCATGTCTTGCACGTGAGCATGTGAAGTCAGTGAAATGTGTGTGTCACACGGTCTCTCACGGGCACCTGCAGGTGCTTGGATCCAGGTGCTTAGACTCACTTCTATACAGAAAACCCCTATTAGTATCTTCAGCTGTCACTTTATACATGTCGTATTAATTAATCAGTGAGAATGCTATACAGCATTCTCACTTATTAAGTTCCTTCAGGTCTTGATTATTATTCCGTACGTTTTTCGGCATCTAACTACTCCTGCATACTTCAACCGATTTAAACAATTTTTGTATCAAAACGTTTAGCTCATTCACGATATTACTGCTATGTCTTTTTGTAATTATAACTTTTATAATATTTAAAATATTTAACTTTTTGTGCGTTTTTTGCTCTCATTGAAATTGAATGGAGAATCCTTCAAATTCTTCAAATATTTCAGCTTTTTGTCATCTTACTGCTTCAGCCTACTTTCAGCTAGAAACGTCATTCAACTTTTAAAATGTAGTGACATCTTTTGGCTATTATGGTATGTTTCAGCTTTTTCATATCTTTTACCATTTTCGTATAGTACGTCATTAAAATAATTTTGGCTTTTCAAGAAATTCAGCAAATAACATGCGTTGCTATGGTCGTCAAGGAGGCTCTTTTAGAGTGCGAACCTCTAGAAATTCAACAAATTCTTCTTCTCCGAACAACTTCTTCTCACTCGCTCAATTTTAACCCTATCCACATAAATTATACATCAAAACGTAGGATTTTTTGTCTGGATTCGGAAAATGTAACCATCATTGGTGTGGGATTTATAGATTTTTCGCAAATCACCTCAGAGCGACAGTAACCCGAAACCTTCCCCATTAATTTCCTATGGAGCGGTTTTCAAAAATGACACCTGAAAATCCAAAACATCACATGTTTTCGCATCGTCGCTACTCCTAAACCGTTTCATGTACAGGCATGAGACTTTCACACATGAATGTCCCGACCCTTCTGGAATTTTGTCGATAGCTGTTATGGTTTCGCCACAGGAACAATTTGTTCGGGAGTAGCGAATGTGCAAAATCCTTAAAACGCTTAGGAGCTTAATTCTTCCACAACATCCACTTTTTTACATCATCGCTGTGCCTACACCGATTTTTGTACAAACATAAAAATGAGCTCCATAGTCCTCAAAAGCCTGCTGATACTCACAGTGAAAGAATTATTTTGATATCTCTTATACTTTTTCAGCTACAGCAATTTGTTCGGGACCGTTTTTCAGAGGATTTCTGAAAATCCATAAAAATCCCCTTTATATCATAATTTTTTACGCCTAAATTAAAATATTTCTAGCAAAAACCGATAGTTCTTCTTGTTCTCCTATCCGTTACAAACTAAACGCTGAAAAAATTACGTCTACCATATACGGATCAGGAGATATGGAGCGTTGCGCGAGGCAAAGTTCTCTATTATAACCCAATGGGACATATTTTGAGCAAAGTCTCTGCACTTCGGTAGACTGGCCCGCTGCAGCTGTGTCAGTGAGTTTCCATGACGACGGAACTCTGAGGGCCAGAGGGAGAGGCTCTATTCGGATAGAATGGCAACTTTCAACACTCACTGCAGTTGCTGTGAATAATGCAGCAATCTGAAATTCGCAGTCACTTCCTCTTGACATTTTAAAATTTTCAAGTGACTTTCAGCGATATGTCACTTTTCTGTCCCATTTTGGATTTCACATGCTTTTCTATTGAGTCTTTGCTTCCAACAGGACCTGGCATGATGCCCAGACATGACTTAATTGGCCAAATCAGCACCACCCACCTGTGGGAAATGGCGCTACTGACAATTTTGGTCAAATGTTGAGTTCTGGGCCCAGATTTGGTGAGGCTGAGTTGCTAAAGGAGGCGGATCTGACCCATGAACTTTGGTCGCGTTTGGTGACATTAAGTATTGGCACCCCTTTTTGAGGCACTTCCCAGTACAGGATTTGGACCAAACTGACAGAGTACAATTACCCGGTGATACTGAACACAACCTTGTTAGCGGCTAACGGTTAGCATGTTGCTAACCGGAAGTAGCTCTAGGAAGCTCGTACAAACTTCTGCTTCACAGAGTCTGTACTTCCTTTAGAGAGAAAGCTCCACAAGAAATTTGGCCTACGTCAAATTTTTCAAATTCTTCAAATTTTTCAAATTTCTTCAAATTTTTCAAATTCTTCAAATTTCTTCAAATTCTTCAAATTTCTTCAAATGTTTTCAAATTCTTAAATTTTTTCAAATTCTTCAAATTTTACAAATTTCTTCAAATTTTCAAATTCTTCAAATTTGTTTACGTTTTTAAAATTTTTAAAACATTTTCAAATTCTTCAAATTTTACAAATTTCTTCAAATTTTTCAAATTCTTGAAATTTCTTCACATTTTTAATTTTTTTCTAATTTCTTCAAATTTTTCAAATTCTTAAAATTTTTCAAATTTTTTCAATTCTTCAAATTTTTTCAATTTTTTTCAAATTTTTCAAATTCTTAAATTTTTTCAAATTCTTCAAATTCTTCAAATTCTTCAAATTTTTCAAATTTCTTAAATTTTTTCAAATTTTTTCAAATTTTTCAAAATCTTCAATTTTTTTCAAATTCTTCAAATTTTATAAATTTCTTCAAATTTCTTCACATTTTTAAAATTTTTCAAATTTCTTCAATTTCTTCAAATTTCTTCAAATTTTTAAAATTTTTCAAATTCTTCAAATTTTTTCAAATTCTTCAAATTCCTTCAAATTTTTCAAATTCTTCAATTTTTTCAAATTCTTCAATTTTTTCAAATTCTTCAAATTTTTTCAAATTCCTTCAAATTCTTCTATTTCTTTCAATTCTTCAAACTTTTTCAAATTCTCCAAATTCCTTCAAATTTTAAAATTTTTTCAAAATTCTTCAAATCTGATTTCAATGTTTTCTGCATCTTCTGCTCAATCATTCTGCAGATTAGCATTCTCACTCGCTGTTACGCAGGAACAGCTTTTTCTTGTACTGTATTTACTTCAGTTATGTATCAAGCCGTTACTTGATTGTATCTGTGATACTTTATCGGCTGGTTGTGCTGTTCTTTTTAAAACATCTCTTTGCAGGTGAAGAAGCAGGCTGAGGATGTATCGTTCTCTCCCTTTACTCCCCTGTATTTCACCTTTTCTCGTTTTTTTCTTCTACCTTCTTGTTTCAGTGACCATATAACATGAAATATTCCCTGCATTAATTACAATAAAAGCTTATTGCATGTATAAATCATGCGGAGCACTGTGGCGAGTGGGGTAAGGCTCCGTTTGTGAAAGTAAAATCTATTGGGCTCTTTTTGACATTAAGACAAGAATTCTTTTTGCCACATTGCCAGACAGGACACTATTAAAAAAAACATGAACTACTATTCATTACTGTTCATTTTCTTTAATCCAAATCGGGCCAAATCCAATACTTTAACAAAACACTTTTGGCAAGTTGCACCTCAGCCACACTTTGTAGCCATGAATAACCTTTGCATGATTCTGGCAGGATGTTAGAGTACTCTTTTGGGAAATCTGTTAGAGTTTATGTAAGCAGATGAAAGCAGGTCCTCCTGGACTACCTTGTCAACTGTGACAAATCTCTTTGTACCACTGGACACAGCTTAGGCAGGAGGCAAGTTGAGACAAGGCAGTGGCTCAAAAGAGGCTGGGACTCTTTAGACTCGAGGAGAGGCTGGGAACGTGAGTATGGGAAGAGGAGGAGAAGAATGATGGTGATAATCATAGTGCCACTGAATACCTTGCAGTTGCTGATGGATGTAGAACATTGCTCAGGGCATGCTAATGGCTGCTTGGGTGGGGATTGTTGTAACTCAAGAAGAGAGGATGGCAACTAGAACAGATATTAATACAACATGGGTAACAATAGTTACAGTGGCAACGATGGCCATGGTAGTGCTAGAGATGAATTTTGGAGAAGGAGATGGGAAAGAAGACTGCTTGGATGGAGACCACGTAAGCCGGTCAATGATAGTCCAGATGGCCTATCTATGTCATGTTTTGAGCTCCTGCCTTAGTTTAGTTTCTGTTTTGGGTTCTTTCTTGTTTGGTTTCTATTCTAGCTTGTGTCCTGTTTTAGTCTTAGTTTAAGTTCTGTCTTAGTTTTGGTTCATGTCATAGTTTGGGTTTTGATTTTGTTTATGTTATCAATTCACTTGGCCTGCTCAGATCACTTCTCTATATCCCGCCATTAATCAGTCAACTCAGTTCACCTACCAGCTATCTGCCAGCTCACCTCACCACCTGATTTGTTTGCTTGTCACTCCCCTGTCTAGTCAACAGCCAATCAGTTGGTTCATTTCAATCACCACTTTCCCTCTGATTATTCTCACCTGCCTCCTCTAATGAGTCTTCACTACTGTTCACCTGCTCACTCCCCTATTTATTCCTGCTTCACTCCCTTACATATTGCCAGACCATTAGCGAGCCTTTGGTGAGTTTTGTCCAGCATTCAGGAGTTTTGTCCTGTAGATATTACCCAATTGCCTCTTGACGTCTGAGCCAGCCTGATCCCTGATTCTGTTTTTCCTGCCTGTTCTGACTGCCTGCCTGTTTTACCTGACCTGATTCTGTTTTTGGATATCTGAGCTTGCCTGATCCCTGCCTGCATTGTCTGCTGAACTGTGTACCGACCTTGGACTGTTATCCGACCACGAGCTCTGTTTTTGTCCTGCCCTCACCTTTTTTTTGTTAAAATAAACCTTCCTAATCATACCTCCTGCTTGTCTGGCTGAATACTGGGTCCTCAATCTCTCGTTCATGACAATCTAGCCATGTAGTGATTGGCTAGTGGGCTAGCGAGCCATCTAGTGATTGGCTAGAGGGCTAGATGGTGCTCGAAGGGCTCAGGGGAGAAGCAATGGCTTGGGGTCTAATAGCATGTGAAGAGAAAACAACTTGGGTCTCAACAAAAGCTGGAGTTGAGTTCTTGTCTTTGGCTGCAGTTGGGACTGGGACTGTGGTGACTTTAGTTACATTTCTGGCTGTGTACCTATGCTAATCTTAGCTGCTGAATGTGAAACTTGAATCTCAAATCATGGCAGCAGATATAGCACCAAGTGGGTTCCGGCTGCTTCAATAATGTGATCTGCGAACAAAGGTGCTCACTGAAGATGCTGTTGCTGAAGGTGGAGGTATGGCCCAGTATGCGAGAAGTATAGCTTTTGAGAAGACTGTGGGATACAGCAAAACCATGTTGACTGGCCTGAACAGTCAGGAAGGGGCACCCTCATGCCCCATTAATGTGACCACGCTTCCAGAGATCTTCAGACTGGAGCATGTTTTTAGAAGCTTCCTAACGTGTGAGTCCTTCTGGCTGCTCCCTTATTCAGGGGTCACCACAGCAAGTCATTACAACTTGTACACAAACTTGGCAGAGTGTTTATGCCGGATGCCCTTGCTGAAGAAACAGGGAGTCAAACCCAGGTCCCCCATATTTAAGACACAGTCTTATTCCACTATAATGATGTCTAATGATGAAGGACCCAAAAGTGGCAGAATAAATCTCTGTGGCTGTCCGCAGAATAACCTGGGACACCACTGAAGGCAGGAACAGAAAAAATCTCATTAGAAGATATAGTGACACATTCACTATGGAATTTTTAATGGAAAAACTCTAAGGCATTTATTGCTAGTAAATGAATCCATTCATCAACATATGAAGGGATTATCCCCTTCCCTCATTCACATGTGGTGGTTAGAAAGATGAAGCAAGGGAGAAGAAGAGTCTGTAAAATAAAACACAAGCTTGGTCCTCATGCACATCCTGCACAGCTGTAGCATGTATATGTGAAGTGCATCTCTCCTCCCTTCCTCCCTCATGCTTTGCTGTGAGGGTGATAAGTCTGACAGACGGAGGCTAATTCAACCAGGTGATAAGGCGTGTCATTGGCTCTTTGTGCTCTGCGACCGTCGCTACTGTGCTTAATTTGACCTGCTGGTCAATATTAGCTCTACAGCCTCTGACTCATAAGGACATATTTGTGCACCCCGAGTCCCTGCCCCCGCTACCTACACAGAAAACAAACACACACTTCCAGCTCACACTCACGCAGGGTGCAGATGACACTGATAGTAGCACGGGGCAGGCAGTCACCTGGGCCCTGAACGTACATGGAAACAGTAACAACAGATGTTTGATGGCCAAGCAGTGCACTCTGGGTCTTTGTGTGCTGATGTTTGGTGGTCTGCTTTACAAGGATTTTATTCTTTAGAGATCAACCTGTAATCCTTTAGCCTTAACAGTAGCTTTAGAGATTCTGATGAATGTGACGTTTTTTTCAGCTGACATAAGGGTGTTTATAAAAAGATGTTTCTGGTCATAAAGACGTGTGTGATTTCGGGAAAGGTTTCAGATAAACTTAAAAAAGAAAAGTCCATCTTAAAAGGCAGAAGAAACTACAGCAGAAAACATTAGTCCAACCTGGCTCACTCTGCCCTCTCTTCTTAAAGCAAAAGGTAGGAAATAGATTTAGTGTTTGTCATTACACAGCTTATATCTGTCTATAAGTGTCTAAATCCTATATAAGGATTTAAGGTGGGAGGGTGGGGGCGGACTGTGTGAGTGTTTCAGCTCATATCCTGTTTGTTTCGACTCTGCAGTTCTTTGAGGGTAGCAAGGTAGCGGCTCACTGGGTTTAGATTGTTTGTCATTTAGCATTTCAAGTGGAACTAACAAGCCTATAAAATGGTAACGAGAAGAAGACTCGAGGAGGCGGAGGGCATCTTGAAGAGGATAAAGAGGGAGAAACATTCAGTGTGACATTTGGAGACTGGAGAGAGAAAGAGTGAAAAGGGAAGGGGGAACAAGAGATGGATGGTTAGGAACAAAGGGTGTGAAGGAAAATTAGAGGTGTAGGTATGAAAGGTAAGAAGAGGTTGAGTGGGAAAAGCCTCACATGAAATGGTTTGTGAGATTTAGTTACAATCAGGTTGTTTCACAATTTAATCTGTCTGTCCTCTCCTACACTCCTTCCTGATTCTGTCTCCTTTTTGTACCCAGCAGCAATAACATGATGCAATTTTTATTTGAAAGAAAAACCTTTAAAAAAAAAGACACCTGTGGACTACAGCTCTTGAGGTCCAGATCAGACTACTAATAGCAGACCAGGTATAAGAGCTAAATCTAACATAAAGGCTCCTCTATAAACTGAAGAGTGGAACTACAGTTGTATGGAGTGAAAACTAGGTGTTTTACCCTTCTGTCTTTTTGCAGTGCTAGAGCACTTTTAGAACACTAAGTATGCGTGTGACAGAAACAGTTTTCATATTTACAGACCTGAATAGATTTTCATAGAGCAAAAGCTCCGGGATTGATGAGAAATTTGGAATTTTTGCCTGCTGGGACCAGTTTTAGAACTATGAAATAAGAAAATAGAAGAGTAGCATTAAAGTATTTCTTTCTAGGCTTCCATCCATGAGTGCTAATTCATAATTACATCACCCCAATGTGCAAGAGAGCTGTCAATGTTGAGCTGAGTTTTAACATTACACCCCCCCCCCCCCAAAAAAAAAAAGTAGTTCAAGTCTTAACCCATCTATAGCATTTCGCATTAGCATGCTTTTAGCAATGTTAGCTTGCCCAGAATTTCTAAAACTCTTTCTGTCCATTCCTTAGAGAAGGTAGATTCTTCCAAACAGCTGCCAACATTTCCAAATCCAGCATGATTTGTAACAGAGGTTGAAAACCTAAAAGGATAAAGCAGAGCAAATTTGCTGTACTCTGTTTAGCCTCCCTGTTACCTGTTCTTACAGCCACCATTCTAATCAGTGGTCTCAAACTAAAATAATTGAGGACCGGTGTCCTGCAATCTTTACACATGTCCCTTGCCCTACACACTTGAGTCAAATGGCTAAACTACCTCACTAGCATACAGTCAAGTTCTGCTAATGAGCTCTTATCGGAGTCAGGTGTGTTGAGACACATCTAACAGTTGCCCTGGAGGACTGGAGTTTTAGACCACTGGTCTAAATGAACCAGAGATGTGTCTCAACATGTTGTAGATTCAGCAATAGAAAATGCAAAACAAAAACTGACCTCAAACATACTTCTTCACACAGGTTTAAACACACCCACTATTTTTACCTAGACTTCTGGTGACATTACAGTGTACTAATGTGTTCCACAGACTCTGCTCTTGGGATGGATCAAATTCTATATTCATTAATGTGAAACTATTATGATAAAGTGTATATTTACATGTAAGTCAAAAAAAAAAAAAAAAAAAAAATATATATATATATATATATATATATATATATATATATATATATATATATATATATATATATATATAACATAATTACCTTCATCGTGGATAGTCTTTAAAGCTAATTGTCAAGCTTCTAAGCAATGTTTCCTACCAATGCTTCATGGTGCATGAAGTAGACCTTGAAAGAATAAACAGACGGTGAACTTATCCAGACAGTGGTGTCTAAATGGTATGTAACTCCCTCTTCTAAAGGTAAATAAATATGATCTGAATGTTTGTTCTTAATTCTCCTCTCTTTACATACTTAGATTTTAGTTTTTTTTATCAATGTATTGTATTCTTACTTAGTTAATCCTAATATTTTGGTGATCATTGTTTTATTATTGATTCTTTTTGTGTCTAATATAATGATTCAGTTTACAATTGAAGTGTTAATATGGGGATTGTGATGGTAGACATTCTATCATAATGTATTCTTTTCATGAAGTGTACAATTAGGGCTCCATGACGTGGACAATTTATCCTTCAGAGTGATGCATATCAGGTTGATTTGGAAAATATATATATATATATATATATATTTAATTTGATGAATTTGATATTGTTGATACATAAATATAATTAAGTAGTCAGCTGCTACAGTTAATTTTTTTTTAAAAATCTCTGATTTCCCATTAAAGATTTTAGTGATACTAAAAATAACAATTTTGAGTTCTCATCCACACTGAAGAGTGCTGTGGTCAGTGAAACCCAATAGTGCTTAGCATGTTGCATTCACAAGATGCAGTACAATCATAAAGGATCTGCACAATTGTTGCACAAGTTGTTGCCAGTGAGCTGCGATGTGTTCTGCTAAGAAATTGGAACTAGCAGAACTGCTGGATAAACCATCACCAGGTACAAGTAGTGGACAGACATAAGCTCAAGGTGCGTTTGACTCAAATGTCAGAGCCATGGGAGTATGTTGGAATGTGGTAGCGTTAGCTGTGGGTAGGAAGGATCTCCTGTATGCTCAGATTGGTCCATTATGTTATTAATTTTAAGCACCCTTATTTGCACAAGGGGCAAATTTGAAATAAATTTAAAGAGACATTTCTTATTGTCGTCTAATAGACTCTAGCATAAACCTGATGAAAGTTTACCTCATTGCTCACTTTCAAATGTACAATGTTCATGGGTTTACTGCTTTTGTTTCTACAACACTATCGTGTTGCAAGGTCTAGTTCAGTTTCAGATTTAATGTTTTATCCATATTCTCTCTGGTAAACTTTTACCTGGATTTTAAAAAACATTTGCTTGCACACCTCCCATGAATGTTAAACCTGTTCACTCTTTTTTTTTTTTTTGGTACAGATAGGTAAAATTACCAGACCCAAGGGTTTCAAACAGCAGAATAGCTAAAAACCTTTATTTATTTAAAATAAACATTGCCATATATTACATATATATTATATATTACAGCATGCTTGCTATGAGCTATACATTCCTTCATCCTATGGTTTTAAACTATGTGTGTGTCCAAATTCAGGGGTTGCATCCTTTGTAGGACCCGGCCCACCTAGACTCGGTCCTACTTCGGACGTGAAAAAAAAAGACTAGAAGATATTGGCTGTGAATTTGGACGGTCTAACCTTCACCGGCTGTCCCCACCCTTACCTCAGCATAAGGTCTGCTGCCTAGCAACCAGTGTGCAATTTGCAAAAAAACCAGAGAGGGAGATCATTTCCTCGATTAATCACATAATGTCGATAGGTAACTCGAGATTATTTGCAAATTAATTGTATGTTTTATCCTTTTATTTCTGAAAGTGTAATAGCCTGTTTGGGCGTTTTAATATGCAATTTTGCAATAAATGACACTAATAAAATACATGCTTGTACAAAAAATATTTTTATTTTGTTATTTTTCAAGCACTTTTGAGAATTGGAGTGAAAACATCCTAGTGACAAATGTTTAACTCTGGACTATAATGGCTAAATGACTAATCATGACGCCCTGATGTTTACACAATGTGTAAATAAATTTGTAAATAAATACCATGCCGATATATTTTTTTGCCTCTTAAACAAATATAGACATGGTATTAGGCATTAATAAAACATTTACATTTCAATAAAGTCATAAGTTTTATTGTTTGTTTTTTCACTCTCTCTCACACACATCTAATTCTGAGCTTTCACACCAACAATAACTTCTTTGAATATTTTTGCTTGCTGTTTATATCCATATTCATACAGTTTAAGCCTGGAAAAAGGTTTTAAATCTCCAGGTCATTCCAGTCTTAAACGTTGCTTGCAACTGGGCAGGAGCTTAGTACCCTGAATGAGACTGTTTAGCAACTGTTTAGTAACTCCAGGTCCTTCGTTTGGCAACGTGATTCAGCCTTAGTTTGACAAATACAGAGAAAACAAATTAATAAGCATTAAAGTACGGTTTATGGGTTGGGTTTCTGCAATGTTCTCAGCATGTTAAAAACTCATCTTCAGAACCAATGTCTGCTCAAAATGGTGATCTGCACAAAGTAATCTACTTTTAGCAGTTATCACCGGTTATTGCACCGTAAACTGCAGAAAATATGTGCAGAGTTGCTCTGTATGCTTTTACTACCGTCGGCTCCTATGGCGGAGGGATATTTCAGCTGGATACACTCAAAGTGTCTAGTGAAGGCAGGTCTCTTAATAACCGCTGTTTCGTCACTTATTTTAGAGCCCAAATAAGCGATTTAACTTTCAGAAACGTGCCCAAAAAAACGCAACCCGTGACTTATAAAATTTACAAGCGCCTTTAGAATAAAAGAAGCCCAAAGTCGCATGAAATGAACAGTCTGTGCAACAGTGAGCGCGGATCTGTTTCACTACAGTCTCTAGCTCTCTTGAAACTACGGAAAGCGCCGAGGGTAAAAGAAACACAGTCCAGGAGCGCGGTGGGGAAAAACATTTAGGAACGGTGTGTGTGTTTTGACGCGCGATTAACAGCGACAAAAGAAAATGTCTGCGTTGTGGTCTTAAGCGTTAAAACTGACAGCCCTAATTTATATACATTTTTAAATTCAGACCAGAGGGGGAGGAATGTATCCCCCCAGGGATAAAACATGAATGACCAGAGGGGGGGACGTCACAAGCAGAGGGGGGGTAAATCCCCCCCATCCCCCCCCCGGCAAATCGCACCCAGCTAGCAACCAAGACAGCATTAAGCACAGCTGTGAAGCTGAACTAATGGAGCCCAAAAGGTGATGTTGCTGTCTCCACCAAATACCTACATGGGTTTTATTTTCCCCTTTACACATCCTGATGTTTTGTTTAAAATGTTGTTGTTTTGTTATTTCATTTTACGCTCATTCATCAATCAGCTGTTTGTACTTCAACGTGTCAGGATTTGTCCTGATGAACCCGAAGACGCACACCACACACGGAGCTTTTGTTTAAGAGAGTTTATTGAAGGAAGGATGGGTTGTGGATAAAGAGAACCAGAGTCTATACCAGGGTGGAGAAGATGGACGAGAGTGCAGGAGTTGGAGGACTAGAGAGAGATGGAGAGCTGCGGGTGCTGCACCAAGAACCAGCAGCTCAGCAGAGAGAGTTCTTTGGACGCAGGTGCTGCAGTAGGACCAGGAGCACAGCAGAGTGGGAGTCCTAAGAACGCAGGGGCTGCATTAGAACCAGGAGCACAGCTCAAAAGGCAAGGCAAGGCAAGGCAAATTTATTTGTATAGCACATTTGAGTAAAGAGACAATGCAAAGTGCTTTACATGATTAAAATATGGGAAAATAAAACAGCAAGCAGGAATAAAATGCAGAAACAAAATAGAACATGGGAGAATAGAAATTAAAAGCAAAGAAGTAAAAACAGTTGGACTACAAAGTGAACTAATGATGTTTCAGTAATACAGTTCAATTAGAACAGTCAAAGGCAAACCTAAACAAATATGTTTTCAACCTTGATTTAAAGGAACTCAGGCTTTCCGCACTTTTACAGTTTTCTGGAAGTTTGTTCCAGATAAGTGGAGCATGGGAGCTAAATGCTGCTTCTCCTTGTTTAGTTCTGGTTCTAGATATGCGGAGTAGGCTGGAGCCAGATGACCTCAGTGGTCTGGATGGTTGACACACTGATAACAAGTCTGTGATGTATTTACGTGCTAAGCCATTCAGGGATTTATAAACTAACATACTGTAAGGATTTTAAAGTCTGTTCTTTGAGATACTGGGATCCAGTGTAAGGATTTTAGAACTGGGGTGATGTGCTCTACTTTCTTAGTCTAAGTGAGGATGCGGGCAACAGCATTCTGTATCAGCTGCAGCTGTCTGATCCACTTTTTAGGCAGATCTGTGAAAACACCATTGCAGTAATCAATTCTACTAAATATAAACGCATGGATTAATTTTTCCAGATCCTGCTGAGACATTAGTCCTTTAATCCTGGAAATGTTCTTCAGGTGATAGAAGGCCGACCTTGTAATTGTCTTTAGGTGCTTTTGGAGGTTCAGGTCTGAGTCCATCACTACTCCCAGATTTCAGACCTGATCAGTGGTTCCTAGCTGAGGCAGCTGAAGCTGTGTGCTAACTTTTGATCTCTCCTCTATTGGTCCAAATATTATTACTTCAGTTTTGTTTTTATTCAGTTGAAGAAAATCTTGGCACATCCATGCATTCATTCTTCTAGGTGTAACACTGTTTACTCAGTGCCTGAACTGGTTCATAGTCACCTGGTGACATTGTGATGTAGAGCAGTGTGTTGTCTGCATAGTTATGGTAGCTGATGTTGTTGTTTTTTATGATCTGAGCTAGGGGGAGCATGTAAATATTGAACAGGAGGGGACCCAGGTTGGACCCTTGGGGAACCCCACATGTGATTTTTGTCATCTCTGATGTAAAGTTACCTACTGATGCAAAAAAGTCCCTGTCCTTTAAGTAGGTTTTAAACCAGTTGAGAGCTGTACCAGAAAGGCCGACCCAGTTTTCCAAGCGCTCTAACAGGATGGAGTGATCGACAGAATCAAATGCTGCACTGAGGTCTAATAGTACCAGTACTGTGGTTCTTCCACAGTCTGTATTTATTTGGATGTCATGAAACACCTTGATAAGGGCGGTCTCTGTGCTGTGGTGAGTGGCTAGTTGTTGTTAAGAAGGTGTTTTTCAATAATCTTACTGATAAAGGGGAGGTTTGAGATGGGCCTGTAGTTCTGGAGTAGTAGTTTGTCTAAATTGTTCTTTTTCGACAGTGGTTTGATAATTGCTGTTTTTAGGGACTTGGGAAAAACACCTGACAGAAGGGACGTGTTTATTATCTGAGTCAAATCAGATGCTTTGACAGGCAAACCTTTCTTAAAGAAAACTGTGGGTAGAACATCAAGGCACCAGGAGGAGGAACTTAGCTGCTGAATGATTTCCTCCAAGCTTTTGTTGTTTATTTGGCTGAATTGGGACATTTTGTCAGGATAAGTTCCAGTTGGATACAGTTTTGGTTCTGGAGTTGATATGGATGTACAAACTGATCCTGTAATTTTTAGGCTTTTCTCACTAAAGAAGTGATGATCTTAGAGAATAAAGATTCCCTTTCATTTTTTAATTGTAAGTTATATCTGTAAAGTCTCTCTTTATAGGTTTCATAGTGAACCTGAAGTCTGGTCTTTCTCCACCTGCGTTAAGCTTTTCGACACTCCCTTTTTTCGCCTCTAACTGCTGGAGCACTTTTCCACGGAGATTTTTTCTTCCCGGAAATAACCTTCACTTTAACTGGAGCAATGTAGTCAATGATGTCTGAGACTTTATACTGAAAGTTATCGACTAGCTCCTCTACTGAGTTGCAGCCCAAGGTTGAAGTAGCAGAGTAAGCTTGAATAAAAGTTTCTGTGGCATTGTCCTTAAAGGTGTGCTTTCTTACGATGTCCTTTTGGCTAAATGAGTCACTGGAAATTAGGCTTTCAAAGGTAACAGAAAAGTGATCAGAGAGAGTCCTTCGGATGCAGGGGCTGCAGTACGACCGGGAGCGCAGCTGAGAGAGAGTCCTAGAACGCAGGGGCTGCAGTGGATCCTGCAGGACTGCAGGGATAGTTCTTGGAGGTGCAGGGCTGCAGTAGAACCGGAGGTGCAGGGGCGGCAGACGGGAGAAACTCAGGCAGGCAGGTGAAAGAGGATCTCTGACCGTTAGATGTGGGAAAATCTCTGACCGGTAAAAGAGGGAAGGCTGACGCTCAGACAGACGTGGGAAAATCTCTGACTGAGGGACATCAGATGATTGAAGATGGACCGGCGGTGAGGAGCTGACTGAGGAGGGTTTATATGGAGAGGCTGGCAGGTGGAATGAATCCGTGCTCATGAGAAACTGACAGCTGTAGATGTTTACTGGAGGGAGACGGAGCAGGGCAGGAGGAGGAAGGTGCTAGAAAGGTTCCGGGTGCAGCAGGCAGAATTGCACCCCGACACAAAGTAATTCATGTTCATAGATTTAAAAATATACCACCAAATGAAATTAATCACAGTAGTCCTAGGAATGTCCTACAGACCTCTGCTTCATGGAGTCTATACTTCCTTTACAGAGAAAGCTCCACAATAAATCTGGGCTATGTCGGATAAAGCATCTCCATGATATGAGGTGTCAAAATCCATTTTGACCCCTTTTTGCATCTGCTACATGCTGCAGAAATGCTCCAAAGACACCAAAATCACACATTCCACTCAGTCTCCCCCATGATAATGGTAATAATGAATAAGACAGAGGGCTGCAGCTGTCAGTGAGTCTCCATGACAATGCTGCTAGCCAGGGGCTCCCAGGAGGTCAGGGACATGCTCCATTGGCTTAGCACAGCACGTTTTGACGCTCAATGCGGGGGCTGTGACGAACGTAGGAATACGATATTCGCAAGGGTAACTCTTACGGTTAGGATGGTACGCATAAAGATGCAGGACCCTCTTTAAATTTATTCAGAAATTTTCTAGTATTATCCATGTTGCTCGTACTGGCCAGCTTCTTGTGATAGCATCCTAAGTGAGGATGCTAGAGGAAGGAACAGGCGTATGGAAACGCCAAGGGAAGGAACGGGCGTATGGAAACGCCAGGGGAAGGAACGGCCGTATGGAAACGCCAGGGGAAAGAACGGGCGTATGGAAACGCAAGGGGAAGGAACGGGCGTATGGAAACGCCAGGGGGAAGGACAGGCGGACTGATACGTTAGGGCTCAACAGCGTAAGGAAACGCTGGGGCACAACTAACGTACAGAAACGGCGGGGGGAAAGAACGGGCGTGCGGAAACGCCAAGGGGAAGGACCGGGCGTACGGAAACGCCAAGGGAAGAAACAGGCGTACGGAAACGCCCGAGGAAGAAACAGGCGTATGGAAATGCCAGAGGAAGGAACGGGCGTATGGAAACGCCAGAGGAAGGAACGGGCGTATGGAAACTTCAAGGGGAAAAGACCGGGCGTATGGAAACGCCAGGGGGAAGGAATGGGCGTATGGAAACGCCAGGGGGAAGGACAGGCGGACTGATACGTTAGGGCTCGACAGCGTAAGGAAACGCTGGGGCACAACTAACGTACAGAAACGCCGGGGGAAGGAACGGGCGTACGGAAATGCCAAGGGAAGGAACGGGCGTACGGAAACGCCAAAGGAAGGAATGGGCGTACGGAAACGCCAAGGGAAGGAACGGACGTACGGAAATGCCAAGGGAAGGAACGGGCGCACGACAGCGCCAAAAGGGAGGGAACGGGCGCAAAACAGCGCCAAAAGGGAAGGAACGGGTGCACAACAGCGCCAAAAGGGAAGGAACGGGCGCACGACAGCGCCAAAGGGGAGGAACGGGCGCACTACAGCGCCAAAGGGGAGGAACGGGCCAACGGCAGCGCTAAAGGGAAGTAACGGGCGCACGACAGCGCCAGAGGGGAAGGAACGGGCGTACGGAAACGCCGAGGGAAGGAACGGACGTATGGAAATGCCAGGGGGATGGACAGGCGGACTAATACGTTAGGGCTCAACAGCGTAAGGAAACGTTGGGGCACAACTAACGTACAGAAACGCCGGGGGGAAAGAACGGACGTGCGGAAACGCCATAGGCAAGGAACGGGCGTACGGAAACGCTAAGGGAAGAAACAGGCGTATGGAAACGCCAGAGGAAGGAACGGGCGTTTGGAAACGCCAAGGGAAGGAACGGGCGTATGGAAACGCCAAGGGAAGGAACGGGCGTATGGAAACGCCAGGGGAAGGAACGGGTGTATGGAAACGCTAGGGGAAGGAACGGGCGTATGGAGACGCCAGGGGAAGGAACGGGCGTATGGAAATGCCAGGGGGAAGGACAGGCGGACTGATACGTTAGGGCTCAACAGCGTAAGGAAACGCTGGGGCACAACTAACGTACAGAAACACCGGGGGAAAGAACGGGCGTGCGGAAACGCCAAGGGGAAGGAACGGGCGTATGGAAACGCCAGAGGAAGGAACGGGCGTATGGAAACTTCAAGGGGAAAAGACCGGGTGTATGGAAACGCCAGGGGGAAGGAACGGGCGTATGGAAACGCCAGGGGGAAGGAATGGGCGTATGGAAACGCCAGGGGGAAGGAACGGGCGTATGGAAACGCCAGAGGAAGGAACGGGCGTATGGAAACGCCAAGGGGAAAAGACCGGGCGTACGGAAACGCCAAGGGAAGGAACGGGCGTATGGAAACGCCAGGGGAAGGAACGGGCGTATGGAAACGCCAGGGGGATGGACAGGCGGACTAATACGTTAGGGCTCAACAGCGTAAGGAAACGTTGGGGCACAACTAACGTACAGAAACGCCGGGGGGAAAGAACGGACGTGCGGAAACGCCATAGGCAAGGAACGGGCGTACGGAAACGCTAAGGGAAGAAACAGGCGTATGGAAACGCCAGAGGAAGGAACGGGCGTTTGGAAACGCCAAGGGAAGGAACGGGCGTATGGAAACGCCAAGGGAAGGAACGGGCGTATGGAAACGCCAGGGGAAGGAACGGGTGTATGGAAACGCTAGGGGAAGGAACGGGCGTATGGAGACGCCAGGGGAAGGAACGGGCGTATGGAAATGCCAGGGGGAAGGACAGGCGGACTGATACGTTAGGGCTCAACAGCGTAAGGAAACGCTGGGGCACAACTAACGTACAGAAACACCGGGGGAAAGAACGGGCGTGCGGAAACGCCAAGGGGAAGGAACGGGCGTATGGAAACGCCAGAGGAAGGAACGGGCGTATGGAAACTTCAAGGGGAAAAGACCGGGTGTATGGAAACGCCAGGGGGAAGGAACGGGCGTATGGAAACGCCAGGGGGAAGGAATGGGCGTATGGAAACGCCAGGGGGAAGGAACGGGCGTATGGAAACGCCAGAGGAAGGAACGGGCGTATGGAAACGCCAAGGGGAAAAGACCGGGCGTACGGAAACGCCAAGGGAAGGAACGGGCGTATGGAAACGCCAGGGGAAGGAACGGGCGTATGGAAACGCCAGGGGAAGGAACGGGCGTATGGAAACGCCAGGGGAAAGAACGGGCGTATGGAAACGCCAGGGGAAGGAACGGGTGTATGGAAACGCCAGGGGAAGGAACGGGCGTATGGAAATGCCAGGGGGATGGACAGGCGGACTAATACGTTAGGGCTCAACAGCGTAAGGAAACGTTGGGGCACAACTAACGTACAGAAACGCCGGGGGGAAAGAACGGACGTGCGGAAACGCCAAGGGTAAGGAACGGGCGTACGGAAACGCCATAGGGAAAACACAGCCGGAGCGTGAGGGAAACGCTGGGGCCCAAGGGACGAGATCGCCGGGGCGTGAGGGGACCGCCGGGGCGCAAGGTAGAAGTTCGCCGGGGCGTGAGGGGAAACGCCGGGGCGTTTAGGGAAAAGATCGCCAGGGCGTGAGGGAAACGCCGGGGCACAAGGGAAGAAATTGCCGGGGCTTGAGGGGAATTTCTAAAATACCAGGGACCAGAGGGCGTCCTAACACGCCGGGAACAAGAAATCTAACGACTAGGAATCAGAGGGCATCCTAACACGCCGGGAACACGAAATCTAAAGACTAGGAGTCAGAGGGCGTCCTAACACGCCGGAAACACGAAATCAAAGCACTAGGAGTCAGACGGCGTCCTAACACGCCGGGAACACGAAACCTGAACACTAGGAGACAGGGGAACAGAACAGCGACACCTGGAGAAAACAAGCGAAACGAAAAACCACGGACGGCTAGAGTGGACTAGACTAACCTAACTGGGCAAAACTAAGATAAGTAAACAGGTGAAGTGAAGCGTAGGGACCTTGGAAAGCGCAGGGACCTAAAAGAGCGCAGGGACCTTTCAAAACGCAGGGACCTTTTAAGAGCGCAGGGACCTTTCAAAGCGCAGGGAACCTTTAAGAGCGCAGGGACCCTTTTTAAAGCGCAGGGTCCTTTTAAAAGCGCTGGAACCTATCCAGCGCAGGAACCCAGAGAGCGCAGGAACCCAGAGAGTGCAGGAACCCAGACAGCGCAAGAACCCAGACAGCGCAGGAACCCAGACAGCGCAGGAACCCAGACAGCGCAGGCATTAAGGGGATAAAACAACAAAACTTAGAACAAATACGGAACTAAGACCTGAACCGACAAACTAGACAGGGATCCACAGGGAAAAACAGAAAACCACTGGGCCAAACAAGAACCACAGGGGCTACAGCTAGAAAACCAAAACAAACCAGAACACTAGGAAGGGGACCAAAACCTAAAGAAAAACTATGAGACTAAGCCAAACAGGGAGACGAGGGCAGAGGCAGCTCAACTAATAAACAACTAGATAACCAAAACTAGAAAAAAGAACACAAACAGAAAATCTAAGGTAAAACTAGAATTCAGAAACAAAACACGATAGACTAAAGACAAACCCAGAACAATAGAACTGAGCTAAAAGAAATAAAACCCCAAGCAAGACAAAAACTCAAGTAATCTAAGCAGGAACACAAACCGAAACTAAAGTACTCTAAGAAAAACTCTAAGGAACACTGAAAAAACTCTAAAACCAAAGATTGTTAAGTAACTCAAAACCCCAGGGCAAAAATAACTCAAAACAACAACAGAAACTAGAGAACTAGATGTCTAACTAGAAAACGAGAAAACAAGGAAACAAAGGCAAAT
Organism: Fundulus heteroclitus; assembly: GCF_011125445.2. Taxonomy (NCBI): domain Eukaryota; kingdom Metazoa; phylum Chordata; class Actinopteri; order Cyprinodontiformes; family Fundulidae; genus Fundulus; species Fundulus heteroclitus. The sequence continues at coordinate 3,984,602 of NW_023396689.1, read as the reverse complement.
CTGGAAAATAAAGCTAAACTAGGAAACTAAAGATCTAAGGCAGGAACTTGAGCACGCAGACAGGAACTTGAGATCGCAGACAGGAACTTGAGACGCAGACAGGAACTTGAGAGCGAGGATCTTGAGACGCGGACAGGAAGTTGAGCACGCAGACAGGAACTTGAGAGCGAGGATCTTGAGACGCGGACAGGAAGTTGAACACGCAGACAGGAACTGAGACGCTGACAGGAACTTGAGACGCTGGGCTGCGTCGGAGGCGGGCTCCGCGGAGAACGATCCCTCCAGCGGAACTCATCCAGCGGCGAAGGCACCCACGGAGACATTTAACTGAGGCGGAGCAGATCCTGCCAGCTCCTGCATTATGACTCTGTGCGTGCTCGGGTTCACCCTGTGGCTGGCTCGTACTGTCATGATTTTGTCGAGGGTGAACCCGGACACAGCACGCACACACAGAGTAGGATTTAAGAGAGTTTATTGCAGGTGGATGGTAGTGACGTGAGGAACCAGAGTTGTTACCAGGCGGAGGTGAATGATGCAGGAGCTGACTGGCAGGTACAGAGTCCACGTGACAGAGAGGAGCTGGGCTGCTGCAGGACCAGGGACGAGACGAAGACGAAGACGGAGAGACTGAAGCCAGCAGCGCAGCCAAACAAAACCAAAACTTGACGGACCGGGAACCAAGACGGGGAACAGGTGCACGAAGGACAGCAACAAACACTACGAGCCAGCGACGAGGAGACAACTGAGGTGAGTTTATAAAGGGAGCCTGACAGGTGACGGGAATGAAGACTAATTAGAGTGGGAGGGAGAGCTGGGTGAACTACAAAATAAACAGAGGCGACAACTTAAACCATGACAGCATTACAATCTGTAGGAAAAGCGAATAATTTCTACCGATTTAAGGTTATGAGTTTCCAAAGGCCTTGTTGAACATTATTAAATGTATGAAACTTCAGATTCAAGGTGTTATTTACCGGAACAGTTAGCGCTCCATAAAAGACCATTGTTAATAGCTGTGCTGCTTTCTTCTTACCTTACTTTGTCTTGCTATGATGTGGTCTTAAAATTGTAGGCTCCCATTGCTCAACAGCTTCCTATTAATAACAAAGAGAGACATTGACCGTATCCGTGTTTTTATTTTGAGCATCAAGACCTGCAGTGTAAACGTAGCCTTTTTTGGTCTGCATCATAGTTCAGTTGGGCATCCACGCTTCCCCAAACAAACCAAACTTTCTGAGAAAATGAACCAAAGTCTGATTAAAGTGGACTAAGGAGGACGGGTGTGAATGCACCCTAATTCTTTAATCTAAACAAGTCAGAGAATGGGTTTACAGATATCAGCAGTGGGTCTTGATGAATATCATCGCTGGAAAAAGGAATGAGAAAGAGCCATAAATAATGGTTACATCAGCTTGTTCTAGATTAGCAGGCACACGCCCCCTGCAAGAGTGGAATATCCTTCTCATGGTGTCCACAGAAAACGTTTCACCACGGGGAATTACCTGTCAGACTGTGGGATATCATGGAGTCCAAGTTTATCCACATGTACATGCTGCCCCGAGATGACTGACTGCTTGTTTATCAATCCCATTGTCCAAATCTATGCATGCCACATCTGTGACGTCCACAATGCCTGTGAATTATATGTTATTTCCCCAATAACTTCTTTGAACAGCTCCAGCAACCTGTAACTTCATGTAATATCAAACACCTGGAATCACTCAAAAACAACTCATTGGGTAATTCATTTAATTTATGAACACCAGGCATTAGTCATTTTCTTTTCTTTTTTACTTTAGAGAAAATATGATTAAACGTTTCCCCCATACAGACCAGGAACTTCCTACGTGCTATATCTTTAAACCCTGTCCAACAGTGTCCCATTTTTCCTGGGTTTTCAGCTTCAAATATGTAACTTTAATAGCAGAAGGTTCATGTGCAGCTGTTGATACTCCACTCAGTGTCAATTGCTACAGGAACAATATAATCAACGCTTTCAGTTGCATCTGTCAATGTCAGTGTGCATAAATGCTGTTCAGTTCAACCCAGAGAAAATACTGTGATACAGACTTTGCTGGCGCCACACCACTGATATAGCTGCAAGCACAAAAGTAACATGGAAAAGACACATTTACAGGATTTGGGTGGGCCAACTGCTGTTACAGGCAGCACAACAGTATGGCCTAACTTACTAAAGAATCATAAAATAATCTGATGACCATAGACACTACATCCGTGCAGCTAATGGCTGAAACATTTTACCTAGGCTGTTATCAAACCTCTATGCTGCAGCCATATTTGTTCTGAAGATTTATACGCTGCTGCTCAGCTTCCATTATGATGTGACGGTGATTGTTACTTGTTGTGATGTCATAGTACTCTTCACCATATGTGTCTCCCTGGAGAGATGAGGCTCTCCACTGATTAGCTGAACAGCTTGGTGCCCCACAGGCCATGATTCTGGATGACCTCTGGGGGCGAGTGGGGAGGCATGTAATTTGCTTGATGGTGTAGGGTTATAACACTTGGGTGTATATATATATATATATATATATATATATATATATATATATATATATATATATATATATATATATATATATGTGTGTGTGTGTGTATGTGTGTGTGTGTGTGTTATTTTCAAGTGAAATGAAAAAGCTGTCAATATATGAACACAATAGTTTAGTGCTTTTCATTGTTTCCTAAACCCTCCTGTTGCTTCCTGGTTCTGTCAGCTCATGTCTATGCTTCTTTTCCAACCAAAATCAGATACTTTACTTCTACTTAAGATACAAACAAATGATGGTATTGACTTGCTTCATGCTGTAACTGACTGTTATGGTTGACCAGATATTAAAGTGTCTCATCCAGCTCATCTCCCCTCTATTTGCTCTGTCATCCAGTCCAGGAGAGCACCTAACTGCCCACTGTTGAAACTGTTGAAGAAGCACAGCCACTCCCATGTGCACCAAAACTACTCTGCTCCAAAATCACCATCTGTTCCATTGGTGCTGAAGATCAAACATGAAATTTCAGAGAAAGCCAGAAATTCTAAGCAATGCTTAAACATTTAGGTTAAATGGAAGTACATATATGTGAAATTTAAAGACTTAATTTGTTTTATAAAAATGTAATTTCATTCATTCCTGCTAAAAATGACTGTCAATGAAATTCAAGAAAATGTTACTTCAGCAAACGTGAGAGAGATGTGGAATACTTGAAAACAACAAGAATTGGAGCAATATGTTTGTTTTTCAGCCTTGATTAAGAGGAATGTTCAGCTATTCATTGGATATAAGAGCTAAGATGTTAAACCCTACATCCGCCACCTATGAGATGTGACAAATATCAGAAATTTGGATACGTTGAATGATGCAAGTGGATAAATCAAAAAGTTTGGAGTTCACTACACCGTCCCCCATTATCCTACAAAAACGGCCGAACGAGGCCGAACCCCTTTGTATGAATAACTTAAATGTTATAACTGTGGAGAAGATTCTGTAGCCTATCAAGATTGCAATGTTAGTAAAACAGCAGAGGAAATTACAAAAGGGAAACTCTCAGAAGGAATTACACTGAAGCTGTGAAATAATTTCAAACCACCCCAAAATATCAAAACAAACTTTAGCATCACAGTCAAAGTTCAAAATCATGTCATGGATGTTTTGAGATTGATAAGCACTTATTGATAGTAAATAAAAACAATTTTCTCCAGTTTATGGTGGAAGTCTTTAACCGTTCAGCTCAAAAAGGAAAGAAAATTGAATAATATGTAAGGTAATAATAGTAAGGTCTGATGAGCTATATCTTTGTGTAAAAAAAGATCTTCAATAAGAAGTGGTTCAAAGTATGAAAGATAATAGTGCCTTGAGATGACATGTTTCATGATTTGGCGCTATATAGATAAAATTGAATTGAATTGAATTGAATAATGGTGTAACACCACCATAATCAAAAGTAAGTTTTTCTGCATTGTCATAAACATTTTCCAGTGGAATACTAGAAGTCTCATCTCTAATGAACACAATTTCAAACATTTAATTTCAGAACTGTAAACCAAACCTCAGGCTATTTTGTACTAAAAAAAACTGTCTTAAACTGGTACCAGACTTTGTAATACACGGTCAATTGCTATCATGAAGTATTGATCTGTTGTGCAATTATACACTGTTTAAAGTTATTTTGTGTTTATTAAATAACCCTCTGTTAAGTATTGTCTGGTGATGATCAGCTCTTAAGCTCATATCAAGACAATGGTTGAAAGGGATGAATTCGAGCACTAGCGATCTTTTAACAGCAAAACCTGCACACACATAGAATAAAGGAGTGACAGCTTCTTTTCAAGTTGAAGAATTTAATAACAGAAATAAAATTAACATCCAGAGAACATCACTATGTAATGCTGTTTATCTGAATTAACACAATATTTCGATTAACAAATCCTCCCTACTAGGCTACTGAAACTTAACTAAACTACTAAGCAAAATGAAGATAAAAAGAAGCTAAGCTACGGAACTATTTACTATTTACTATTACTATCTTTTTGTTTTTACAAACAAAAGACAAAACAAAAGTGGTTGATCATAATCAGAATACTTCAGTGAATCCTGGTTCACTGCAGATCTGGGGTCCGTTCTTCGTACGTTGCTTAAAACATCCGAGATCAAATGACACATCCAAGATGATTTCATCCGGCTAATCATGATCCGTCTAATTGGGTTCTTCGAACACACCTGTTGTTTACGATTAGTATGGCTGGATTGAGTTATCTGAGACAACTGCGCGTTCATGCGTTTGTTTAAAAGGGGAAATGTATCAATAGTAGAAACATTGATCAGCAGCGCTGCTATTGGCTGTTCAGCATGGCCAAAGAACGCCCACAGTTTTTCTCCCAAGCAGAACAAGAGCTTTTAATGAAGGTTATGCCGAATTTGAGTCATTAATTAAAACGACAGTAAACACCTCAAAGTCTGCTTAAGCCAGGAGAGAGGGCTGGCAATAAGTAGCAGACAAATTAAATGCATAAGTGCTGTCCATGTTAGATGTTTCTATCACTTTCTACAGTATTATTTTTTGCATTTTAAGAATTTGATATATACTTTGTTCTTTTATATCAGAGCCTCCACGGGACCCACTTGAACATGGGAACAAGTAAAAGTGAAGTACAAGAATATTATACAAAATGGTAGCCTTTAATTATTATACTTTATTTTAAAAAGGCACTTGTTATGTCAAGAGATCCAAATTTCGGTGTCATTCCTTAGACACTGGAAGTAAAGAACACGTGCAAACTGGGATTTTTAACATAAAATTATTTATCTATAAAAAAATTAAGTTCTTCCTTTTCCAAGTCAATACACAAAACTGTATTGCTCCGTATCTAGATAATCCATCCATAGTTTTTTCTAATACAATATACGGCTCGACAGGAAGCAAGCCTTTCAAAGTACAACTAAACTTCACAATAAAATGGCCAAAACAAATCTTACCAAATATGATAAAAATAAAAAGCAAACCATCATACAAATAACTTAAATATTTTCTATTTATGGCTCTAACGCCACTTTTTCCGCTTTAAAAGCCACAGTTAAATGATGTGTTTGTCTGTTTATAACAGCCACCAAGAAAAATCTCTCTACAATTACACTGTCGCGCTGCGCTACAGGATCCTGTCTATTGCGCAATACGCGATTAATTCGAAAAGCTCTAAAATTATTCTTGCACCTTCCGCAACAGGTTGCTGTCGTAAAAATGGACATGGCTACGACAGACTTCCCTATCTCCTCCGTTTATACAGCTTTGATCTAATCCTTTTTACATGAAATAAGCCTGCTCTCGAGCAGGTTTAAGCTGGCGCACATGTTGCTATGACAACAAGTGCAGGAAGTCTTTCGAAGAACTAAACGATCCAAGATCATGCCAAATCGTCAACAATGAAATCCAGCTAACTGAGTTTGCAATGTACGAAGAACGGACCCCAGATTCCAAAAGCATGGAATGGAGTTAAAAACATTTAGCATGTGTTTCAATCCATTCACAATGCAGAGCACAAGTTAGTAAGAACATTATTTTGAGTAAATAACATTCTGAGGACCGGTTTGTCCTGTAAAATCATTTAATTCAGAATCGCTTGCCTTTGTTTATACAATTCTACCTCCTGGCGCTAGGGGTCGCTGTAGTGATCGGTCGCTAACCTGGTTAAAGTCTAGAGTTATCAAAATAGCTTTTTAATATACCATATTAATGTAGGAATAAGGCTCATAACATCATCGAAGGATGGCGGAGCAGAACGGTTAAACCATATGCTTCAAAACAACTCATTTTGAAATGTCTGGAACCAGATATTAGCAAGGCTAATAGCATTTTGGCTAGCGGGCATTCAGCGCTAACAAATAAAGGCTTTAGCTTTATTTTTAGTCATAATGAGTGTGCTGGATAACGTAAACATTATTGTCCTTTGTTCTAAAGGCACCATGTGTCCAAATGAGTTACAAACATTTCCCAATAAACCTTTTAACTTCACCTTCAGCTCTCACTGCCCAAACCTGTCGTTTGCCTTGTGTGAGTTCTGTCCACTTTGGCCATTCCAAGGAAGGAGCGTTAGGAGCAGGAAAGTTGTTGATTTGTCCAGCAGCGGGCAAGGCGCTTAGCTCTGCAGCACCATGTGGTCGGGGTCGGAGGCCTGATGTCCTGCAGACAGTCTCTGACTCGGTTGTAGTCACGATTAGAGCAGGTCCTCCTGAGCATTCAAAGTCGGTTCAGCTGCTGGCTTTTCAGCTCCATCTGGGGTTCGCTTTCCTGTAAAGGCTGAAAAGAATAAACAAAGCTGTTTTTGTCAGGCAGGATCCCTTCCTCCTGCTCTTCATGCTGAGGTTAAGATAGCAGACTTAACTCTGATTTGCTCGGACATGTTCTCCGAGCGACGAGAAGTTCCCCCAGGTGCTGGATGTGCGTCGGTCAGGCCCGGCCAGGGCCTCATTGTTCAGGTCTTCTCCTTTGTCTCGGTAGTAAGGAAGGTCCAGGGAGGTGAGTTCCACAGAACGGCTGTTCTGAGGAGCATGTGGCTTTTGGGTCTTCAGTCACATGGCTGCTGAGGAAGGAGACCCCCCTCTCCTTGGGAGCCCCAGAGGAGTGCTGGTCGTCTAAGGGTTTGGAGGAGTGTGAGGAAAAGAGACTTTTTGTCTGTGGGGGGAAAACTTTTATAGCAAGAGGGAAGCCCTGCTGAGAGAGAGAGGGGCCGTCCCCGCTGGCTCTCTCTCCTCTGTGGCTGTGTCATCAGAATTCAATCTGACCTCAACCATTTTGATGATCATGGCGGTAATATCACAACAATCTGATAGAAGAGGTGGAGGAAATATGACATTTATACAAAAGGGTATATCCTATAATACAATATAAAAAGAACATGACTATATAACTATAGAATAAGTACAGGTGAGCAACAAAATTAACTAATATAATCTATGCAAAGAATTAAATCATATCATATTGATTAATGATGATTAATTTCCAATAATGTTAAACTAGGCATGGACATCCTTCAAGAAAAAATATTTAGATTACCTAAATGGCAACTGAAGCTATATAAGAAACTAAGAGAAGACATTTAAGATACTGAGGAAATAAATGTAAAAATAATATACAAGACCCAAATTAAACAATTCCTTAAATTACAGGATGCAGAAATAAGAAAAATGTTCCCTGGTGGGTTGATGGCTGGAAAAAAAAACATTAAAGAAAGGAATAAAGCATTTAAACGGTTTAAAACTCATTCCACAAAGTAATAGCTGATATCCTAGAAGAATGCAACCAATTGTTTGGTAAACAAGACAGCCTGGTTTATGTTATGTCATGTTTGTTTCCATGCCCCTCTGCATTGCCAAGTTTCCACTTTGCGCACCTAGGAAAATTCCTAACTATGCAGACAGTCCTGCACGTAAAATCATGGCAGCCAAGCTCTTTATAATTTGGACCAAAAAGATCAACGTGACCAACAAATTGTTGACAGTTCCTGGACAGAAATCACCTTCACTCTTGGAAGAAAGTAAGAGGCTTAAATGTTTGAAATGTTACATATTGTATGAAACTACAAGTTGCTGGAGCTGTTGATAGCAGTTATTGGGGAAATTCATCGACACTGCGGACGCCACAGATGAGGCATACATAAACAAACTCTCAGGGAAGCATGTACATGTGGAACATTGTTGGAGTCTATGCTATTTCATAGTTTGACAGATAACTCCCAGTGGTGGCACATACTTCTCCTGCGTGGGCGTGTCCCTGCTTGTCTATAAGAAGCTGATGTAACTCTCATTTGAGGCTCTTTCCCATTCCTTTTCCCTGCATAGGTATTTTAAGAGCTTCAGCAGACACCACCTGTAACCAATTCTCTGGCTTGTTAAGATTAAAAGTGTTAAAGTGTCTGTGACATAAATGGTAAAAAAAACCAACTCAATTGAAAGATTACATTGACAAAACTGTTTTGATATAAGTATAATACAGATTAAATAAACGGTTGTTGTTGTATATATGGTCAGAAATCTCTCTATAAAGGACTCTTTTTTTCGATATTCTGTTGCGCTCCTTTATGACGTAAAAGGGGAACCCTGGCGCATAAACTGACAGCTGCCACAATGGTTGACAACACAGAAAGTAGGGAGTCTTACTTTTCTGTAGAAATAGCTCAGTCAACTATCAGCTGTCTGATAGTGTCCGTTTCTCAATATGTGTTCTTGAGCGGTCTCGTATGCTCGTGTGCTCGTGACACGTCATCAGCCTCAGCCCGAGCACTGTTCCAATGGCCGGGAACGCCAAACCGAGAACGCGCCGAATCCCCAGATGTTGTTCTCGCCCCGCCCTCTTTATCGAGCATGCATCAGAGCAGACTTGTGCGTTCTTCAGACTGACCGCTTGCCCAGAATGCACCGCGGCCGCAGCTTGATTCGAGACAGCGCAAATAGAGCTCACAGCGCTAAGTTAAATATTCCCTTTTCTGCTGATGCCACTGTGTCCGGGGTCTTGGCGGGGGGCTGCAATGGGTAGTCAGCGGCTTGACAGGTCTGGGGCTGACGCCTCCGCTCCCCCCAGGAGGGGCGGGGGGCAGGGGTGGGGGAGGGAGGGGGTTTATTAGGTATTTAGGGGGTGAGGGGGGCTCTGGCTGGGTGGCTCGTACGGGTCGTGTTGGCCCGCCCTCTTTGGGGCGCCTGGTCCGGGGGGCGCCTGGTCCGGGGGGCGTCTGGTCCGGGGGCGGGGCCAGGGGCCGGGCACAAGCAGCCGTATAGTTGATTTGGGGTGACCCCCCCCCCCCCTCTGGTCAGTGTTGGATGCGAGTGTTATGTGGGAATGTGTGTACAGCGTCTTTTTTTTTTTTTAAATCTGTGTGTGGTGAGTGGGGCACAAGGGAGGGATGGTGTGAATGAGTTTCCCTTTTTTTTCAGGTATGGGTGTGGTCCGCTCCCTCTCCCAAGAACATCTGAAGTCTCCGCTAGGTGCAGAGCCCATCCCCCCACGTCCTGCCCTCCTCCGCAATGGCATCTAGGTGTTATTCGATTGTATCTGTTGCTTTATGTCTGTTGGTTGTGCTGTTCTTTTTGCATCTCTCTTTCCAGGTGACGGAGCAGACGGAGAAGGTTTTATCATTCTCTCCCTTTTATCTCTTTTTTCTTTCACCTCTACTCTTTTTTTTCCTTTTCTTTCTCTTTCACTTCTTGTTCTTCCTTTACTCTCCCCTTGTAATGTCCATATAATTTGAAATTATCCCTGCAGGAATCACAATAAAGCTATTTACAAGCATAAATCAAGTAGAGCACTATGGCGAAAGCTGTTCGCTCCACTTGTAAAAGCAAAATCTGACGAGCTCTATCTGGCATTGAGACATCAATTCCTATTGCCACATTGCTAGACAGGACACTGGGGGAAAAAAAAAAAAAAGACCGGACTTGACGAGAACGCGAGTACGGACTCGCGTTCTCGTGAATTGAGAAACGGCCAGTGACTCACCGTCATCATATGAAGTGATTAAGAAAACGTTTTTGGAGTGTCTCCTTCTATGTTTGACCACCATTAGAGCCGGGAGCTCCTCCTGGAGGTGAAGCAGCGCTGCAAGGATCTGTCATACTCCGTGGTCTAGGTGCGGACCTGTTTTCCTTGCTCTCTCTTCTCTGCAGGGTTGGAAGGGCAGGTGTGATTCATCAGAGCTAATTGCCACCCTTTATAGGGAGCTGGAACCAGGAGGAGGGCGTCAGTTCGTTTGCGCTCTTGCGTGGTACAGACCAACCCTATGATCTCTTGTTATTTCCTGAAGTCCGTTACTAACCTTGTTCTTGTTGCCTCCTTGCTCCAGAAACCCGTTCATCTGACCTCAGCCTGGAAACCTCGTCACATTATCAGAAGCCAACCTGGATCAGTCCTCAAGAACCGAGCTGAACCTACAGAACCCTGTTTGCCCTCCTGCCTGCGCTCACCTGCCTGTCCACCCTCCAGCCAGTCACAAGAAGGAACCAGGACTTGCACCGACAACCCGGACGTATGCTCAGTACCTCTCCTCTGCACCACACCCAAGCTGCGGCCTAAGTGAGTTCCCGACCAAGTCTCATCTTCACAGTAACCAAGCTCAAGTTGTTCACCAACTTCTCCATCTTTCTGGCAGAACCCGTGAGACCTTCAAACCACAGAAAGAACCATCCATTTCCAACCATACAATAAACCTTTTAAAATCTACCTTTTTTGTCAGTCATTGCGTTCTTCAGAGTCACATTTACATAAATATGACAGGATCATCATCAGCAGCAGCAGCAGACACATCTGCTTTTTTTTTTTAGATTAAAAGACAATACTTGGTTTAGAATTTTGAAACTTTACATTGGAATAATTGTATAAACATTCTTTCCAATATATTATAATTAGCCTTGAATATTTATTAGACGAGTTTTATTACAAGTGCACTTGCAGCACCCATGAAATCATGGCAAGTGTGACAGAGTGCTGTCAAGAAGTTCCTCAAGTTGTAAATGCCCTGACTGACTATAAACAACTTTTCCCCCCAAAACCTACTCCACAAGTGACTCTAGCCCTCTGATGCATGAATTATGAATCCCTGACTCTAGATTTTTTTATGTGTTTTTACTCTTCTTATGGCTTGAAAAAAACAAACAAATATGAACTTTTTTTTCAAAAATGTTATTTTTCCAGGAAGTTACAGAAATGTCCACTACAGTGGACTACATGCGCCTGAGACCTCAACTCAAAACATTATGAACTTATTCCAAAAACAGAACAATCTTGTATTCTGTTGTAAATATACAAACAATTGTTTCATTTTATGTTTTGAAAAATATTTCAACATATTTTGTTTAAATTTTAACACTATAGAGGCCCAATGTTTAGAACTGAATAAGAAAACCAATAATAATCATAGCCAAAAATCTTTAACCTGTCTGACAAACATCACTGTGACTTTCCACATGTCTATAAGAATGTAGGACAGTATAACCAAGTCCTTTTATTAGCATGTTGCAAGAAAACATGAACTGTCATTTTAGTTTCTGCATCTCCTAACACTTTGATGGTCATCACATCTAAGCTGTATGAATGTTTGCAACTCACCCAGTGCACTTTGGCACACAGCATTGCATGCAAATGTATTTGGTCTTCCATGTGCATGCAGCATCATGACCTCTGTTTGCATTTTTAGAATTTTTGGATGGAATTTATTGGACTATTCTGCAGGTTGCCTTATTCTTCGCTGTGTTTGAAGTCTACAATATAAATAATTGCTATAGTTATCACAAACTACAGCTAATCTGGGCAAAATATACACAAAGTATAAACAAAATATACTAAAATGTAAATTTTAAATGAATAGCTTATATGTGTTACGTTTAAAACACTGAATTATAAACAAAACAGTTACAAGACAGTAAAGCTATTATATGACTTCTGTTGAAAAAATTTAATGGGAGATGCATGATGTCCACTTCAGTAGACACATGATTAATCGTAATTTTCTAAATGTTGGAGAAAAAATTTTATATTTCAAACTGATAATACCCTTCCTTAGATGTTACTGTAAAACATCATATTTTTTTTATCTGTTGGGCTCTTCTACTGTAGAAGGATTGAGAGGAATTGCCAGCAGTGGTCGACAGATGTTGCTGTTTGTTGGCCATCTTGGATTCAGAAGAAATTTACTTACAGTTACAATGACTGACCACTGAACTGACCTCAATGGAGTGTGGCAGCAGAGAGCATTCTAGACACTGATATGCAGTTTTACCATAGAAACCATAGAATTAAAGAGATATTTACTTTTTAGTAGCTGTCCACTAACCTGACAACAGCCAGCTGCATGTCTCGCTCTGCCTAGCTCCACTCACATACATCTGGGACACCGCCATAGGAATTGCCTTTACTGAAGGCTGGGCCTTATCAAAACTCCTTGCATATGATTGGATAAGGCACTTGTCTGTCATCTTTATCGACGTGCTATGTCAACCACTCACACCGAAGCTAACCCGTGACGCTGATGAGACCGACGCAGGAGAACCCCCCCCCCCCTTTTTTTTGTTTTTTTTTTGTTTTTTTATGTGTTTGCGGCTCTAGTGCAGGGTTTCCCGCAGCGCTATCTTGGCGAGGCGGCCGCGGAAAACGTGTCGTCCACCCCCCGCCCCCCCCCCTCCGCTCCGCGAGCCGGTCCGCAGAAAACGTGTCGTCCACACTCCCCCCCCGCTCCGCGAGCCGGTCCGCGGAAAACGTTTCGTCCACCCCCACCCCCCCTCCGCTCCGCGAGCCGGTCCGCGGAAAACGTGTTGTCCACCAACCCCCCCCCCCCCGCTCCGCGAGTCGGTCCGCCTCGCATAAGCAAATTCCTGCGGGAAACACTGTAGTGGTACGCGTTTTATTGACAGTGAGCTGACAGGAAGAGGGGGGAAGACAGGCGGCAAAGCGCAGCAGGTCGGAGTCGATCCCGGGCCGACCGCGTCGAGGACTAAAGGCCTCCCACTATGGTTCGCCCCGGAAAACAAAACTTGCCAAATCCGGTCGGGAGAAGGGCGAAAACATGGTTTCCACCAACAAAAGCCTTCAGAGTCGATCTCTGATGTTCTTTTAATGAAACAATATCAGATAGATTGGACAACACGGAAGAAATAGCAGCATCAATGCTAACGCTTGCTTCCTCGATGCGAGCCGCCATTGTTGTTGCAATCTCACGGTGGCTTCTCCACTACGTCACATCCATGAAACACCCACCCTGCGTCCTGATTGGCCAGACCAAAAATTTGGTTGGGGAAATCACTTTCAATGAGCGATGTCCCAGATGTATGTGAGTGAAGCTAGGCGGAGCGATACATGCATCTGGCTGTTGTCAGGTTAGCTGTCCACTACAGTGGCCGCTATGCACCAGAGGGCTAAAGTTTGAAGAAGATTTATTATTAACATGAACAAACTGGAATCTGTCAGACAGATAAGATTTAAACCAGCCTAACGCTTTCCCCTTAATCTTTAAAGTATGTTCAAGTCTTTCTAGGAGAATATTGTGATCAACTGTATCGAATGCAGCACTGAGATCTAACAGGACAAGTACAGACACAAGTCCATTATCTGAGGTCATGAGAATATCATTAGTGACCTTCACCAGAGCAGTTTCAGCGCTATGATGAGCTCTGAAGCCTGACTGAAACTCTTCAAATAGGTCATTAAATGTTCACATAGTTGATTAGCAACTACTTTCTCAAGAATTTTAAACAGGAAAAGAAGATTAAATATAGGTCTGTAATTTATTAAGTCATCTTGATCAAGAGATGGTTTCTTAAGTAAAGGTTTAATAACAGCTACTTTAAAAGCCTGTGGTACATATCCATTTACTAAGGATAGATTAATCATGTCTAAAATAGGGGCATTGATCAAAGGGAATACCTCCTTAAATAACTTGGTTGGGATTGGGTCAAACATACAAGTAGAAGGTTTAGATGAAGCTAAAATTTTAGATAGCTCAGAAAGCTCTACTCCTTCTAAACAGTTCAAACACCAATCTGGTTCTAAAGATTCCTCTAACACTACCTCACTTACGGAGGACGTGGTAATCATGTTTGGGATGATGCCAATTACTTTATTCTTAATGGAATCAATTTTATTTATGAAGAGTCCCATGAAGTCAATACTGCTGAGAGTTAAGGGAATGGATGGATCAACAGACCTATGGCTCTGGGTGAGTTTGGCAACTATACTAAAGAGAAATCTAGGATTATTTTTATTCTCCTCTTATAATGATCAAAAATATGCTGCTCTAACTCTGAAAAGGGTATTTTTATACAACAGTAGACTGTATTTCCAGATTAGGTAGGATTCCTCATTGTCAGCATTTAACACAAAATCAGATAATAAGTTTGAGAAAAATCAAAACATTGAGTGTAAGGACCTGGTGGCATTACAAAACTACAGTGACGTGCAGTAGGGTTCATAGCTGGTGAGGCACTGACGTCTTCAGTCAGATTTACAAATATATAAACTGTACAGACTCATTGCAAAGTGGTGAAGGAGACTGATTGAGATAAAATAAATTCACCAAGAGACATGAAAAAAATATTAATTCTTTGATGAAAAAAATGGATTATTTGTCATTTGATTGGTAACAGTTTATGAGTTATGATGCATTTCTGCATTTGTAACACATTCAAAAACTATAACCCACATTACGCACATTTCATTACAAAAACAAAACATGAATAATTATCGCTGTCTTACCTCTACTTATAAATGAAGTCCATGCAGAGCTCTTTCTGAACAAAACTATTGGTCACTTTCCGGTAAAAGTTCTCTTTATCTTCTTCAGTTTTAAAACTCTCTCAGTCTCAATGGAGCTCACTGCCAGGGAGGAAAGCCTTCCTTGATCAGTCCTGTTCCAGCTGTATGTTTAATGCAGTCTTTTTAATGATTTACTTGTTTAGCATAACTCGCTAATAATACATCCATAGCTGCGTCTCAATTAGCAGGCTGCATCCTTCGAAGGACGCATTTTAAGGCCGTTGACGTCACAAAAATGTGCGAGGCTGTCCCATTTGGCAAAAATTTTGAGGATGCCTAAAATGCAGCCTTCGAATGCGTCCTCCTTTTCTGAGCATGCACTGCTACCATCCTTAGTGGCCTCGCCTGCCATAAGATTTCCCGAGGTGCTTTGCGCGCTTTTTTAGTAATAGTGAAAGTAGTGATTTAAGTCTGTTATTTACAGGGTTTGTACACATTTAACTATTCAATTCAAATTACTAAAGTTATAAACATAAGCTTATATCAAGTCTTACAAATAAATATAACATTTTATATTTAAACAGATTCGTCAATCTGCTGACAAGCGTTTGTTTAATAACTGGTATATTATGATCATTAGCAGGCCCCTGTGGGTGAAAATAATAGCAGGTAAAAATGTTACCTCTCCACTGCGCTCTCCCAGCCTGAGAAAAATTTGTCGCCGGTTTTGCTGCTGCCAAAGCCGTCTAAGCCGACTGTCCTCCTCCAATAACAAGTAAATAAAAAAAAAATAAAAATATAAAATATAAATTTCCATATCTATTATTGTGTCATTTATCCTGTCGGTTTTTGTCTGGCGCTGCTTTTTTTATTGCAAAAAAGAACATACAAGAACAATATAGAACAATAGTAATTACAAACAGATACAATATCAAAGGGCTTTACAGAACAGAGCAATTATCTTACAATGTCAAAATCAAGTCTGTGCTCGAGGGTTGCAATTCTTTAAGGGCAGTTATGATTTGAATGGCTTTAGCATTTGAACTGAATTTTAAGGATTCTATATAGATATTAATAGAAGATAATAAAATCTGGAAATTAGGTTTTTGTTGTAAATATTTGGAGGTGTGTATATGATACTTACCATAAATAATAAAAAAATTAACAACATATAAGAATTCTGTTTTGACAAGTTGACATTTCTCCATCCCAAATAAAACATCCTTATCTGTTAAAGTAATATTGAGATTTCTTTGATGAAAAAAAAAGTGACATATCTCTCCAAAAATATTTTTGTATAATTACAATCCCAAAAAAGATGAATAAGCTTTTCTTCATTATTTTTACAAAAAGTACACTTTGGGTCCAAATCCCATTTATGTCTTTTTATCAAAAATGCATTAACAGGATAAACATTATGAATAATTTTATAAGAAATTTCTCTTACTTTGTTGTTTATTAAGTATTTTTTAAGGAGCAACCAAGTCCACTTCCAATTTATATTTTCAAAAGTGTTGGACCAATAAAAAACACAAGCTGGTGAAAAAACAACATCTCGTAATAGAATATTTCTTAATCTTTTGTTGGTTGTTTTCTTACTTATAAAAGGACAATCGTAATCAATATAAATGGAGTTTGGATCAAAATTTGGCATTGAGTGAATTGGATGTGTGGGGAAAGATGATAAAAGCTTTAATGATCCACTGGGGATTGCGTCAAACACAACAGCATATTCTTTAGGGGTAACAGGAAATTGGAAAAGTAACATAAAGTCAGAATTGTCAGGATGCAGCTTATTGGCTGCATGCTGAGCCTCTCTCCCTCTCTCTTGTTCCTGCGCAGCCTGATCAGTTTCACCTGGCAGGCTGCAATTAACCCACAACTGCTTCCACCTGTTCCCACCGCTTTATCAGACTCACCTCTTTCTGTTTCCCGTCGCCGGTCCATAGCGTTCACTCCCGCTCAGTCCCTGCCAGTTTTTCTTGTCAGCTCCGTTCGTACCCGTCAGCCTGAAGACTCCGTTCACCTGGTCATGTTACAGTCAGCCCATAGACTTTCCGACAGTTTTGTTTCCTCCAGTATTCAGCTCAGACGTTCAGACCTCCACCGCTCGGCTCAGACGTTCAGATGCTCCACTACTCGGCTCTGAGGTTCTGCTCGCCTCTGCTCAGCTCTGATGCTCTGCTCGCCACTGCTCGGCTCTGACGTTCTGCTCGCCTCTACTCGGCTCTGATGATCTGCTCGGCTCTGCTCGGCTCTGATGCTCTGCTCGGCTCCGATGCTCTGCTCGCCTCTGCTCGGCTCTGATGATCTGCTCGCCACTGCTCGACTCTGACGTTCTGCTCGCCTCTGCTCGGCTCTGATGCTCGGCTCCGATGCTCTGCTCGGCTCTGATGCTCTGCGCTCCACGGCTCTGCTCAAATGTCCTGCTCTCCAGTGCTCGGCTCCAGAGTTCCTCCCGGTCAGTCTCTCCACACTCCTCGTGCCAGCCAGCTTCTACACCCTTCATCTCCGTCCGTTGAAAGACTCTGGTCTCATCCTCCATCTTCCAAACTATTCAATAAAACTCACTCATAAGAACTGACTCTGTGTGTGCGTGCTGTGTCCGGGTTCATCCCAGAAAAATATATCATAACAAGAATAAGACAATAAATGACCATTTGGATTTAGTAATTGGTTTACAAGTAATATTCCCCTATCATACCATTTTCTGTAAAAGATTGTCTTATTTTTGTATTTAATGTCTTCATTATTCCAGATATAATATTTATGAGGAGAAAAATTGTGTTTGTACAATAATGACCAGCTTAACAGCATTTGTTTATGAAATGTAGATAATTTTAAGGGTATTTTGGGTATACTGTAATTGCATCTGACAAGAAAGGGTAATCCTCCAATTTTGTCAAAGTTGTAAATGGGAATAGCATTCCATATAGAGGTTGGGTTTTTTAGAATATTTTTTAAATATTTAATTTTGAATGAATTGTTTAAAGATGTGAAATCAAGGGCTTCAATTCCTCCTTTTTCAACTTTGTTCATTAGAATATTTTTCTTGATGAGATGGCATTTCTTTTTCCATATAAAGTTAAAGTTTATTTTATTAATGTTGGTACTGATCTGTTTGGGAACATCAAGAGCAAGGGCCGGATAGATAAGTCTAGATAAACCATCAGCTTTGACTAATAATGAGCGACCTAAAAGAGAAAGATCTCTCTGGAGCCATAGATTAAATCTTTGTTCAACTATTTTAATTATGGGGTTAAAATTTTCAATTGATCTTATATTTTGATCTTTAATTATTGTGATTCCAAGATATTTAACTTTGTCTTTTATAGGAATGTTGAGGAATGTACCTTTTAGATCAGATTTAATGGAAAGTATTTCACATTTGCTTAGATTTAGAGTCAAACCAGAAGCTTTGGAGAAGGAGTTGATAATTTCAATAGAGTTTTTTATTTCACATTTATTCTTTAAAAAAAGTGCAGTGTCATCCGCAAGCTGGGAAATTACGATATTTCTGTTTGCAACATTCATCCCTGTAATTTTTTCCTTGATTTTAAACGAAAGGATTTGCATGGCCAGAATAAATAGATATGGGGAGACTGGACACCCTTGTCTAAGACCTCTTTTCAAATAAAATCTTTTAGAGCAGCCATGTGACAATTTTACAGATGCATTACAATTCCTGTATAACATTTGACAACTTTTAATTAAGACTTGTCCGTATCCGAATACTTCTAATGCTTTAAACAAAAATGTATGTTCAACTGTGTCAAAGGCTTTAAAGAAATCTAGAAATAATATGAGACCATCCCCCTCTATTAAATCTAAATAATCTAGCAGATCCAATATAAGTCTGATATTATTAGTTATATGTCTGCCTGGTATGAATCCAGACTGAGTTTCATCAACCACTTCTTCAAGAGTATTCTTAATTTTTGTAGCAATACAGCCTGCAATAATTTTATAGTCATTTTGTAGTAATGTAATTGGTCGCCAGTTATCCAGAAGAAGCTTGTCTTTTTGTGGTTTAGGGATCAGTGTAATCAGACCTTGGGTCATTGTTGGTGGGAGTGATCCAGAATTCAAACTTTCAAGATAAACTTGATGTAAAAATGGCGATAGATGTTCTGAAAACTTTCTATAAAATTCTGTATTAAGGCCATCAGTCCCCGGTGATTTATTTAATTTTAATTTATTGATGGATTTTTGGATGTCTTCAAGCGTAATCAAGGAATCACATTGTTCTTTATTATTTTTGCTAATTTTTTGCATTTTATTCAGAGAGTTAATATATTGTGTGATAGTTTCATCAGAACATTTTGATTGATAAAGTTCTTGGAAAAAAGTCTCGCAATAAGAAAAGATTTGAACAGGGTCTTCACAGATGTTATTATTGATTTGAAGTTTCATAATACTGTTATTTGGTGTTTTTTTTCTAATCTAAAAAAATAAGAAGAGTTTTTTTCTCCTTCTTCTAACCATTTCTGTCTTGATCTGATGTACGCCCCTTTAGCTTTGGAAATGTAAATATTGTCCAGGTTCAGCTGTAAATGGTTTAATCTAATCTTTTGTTCTTCAGATAAATTTTCTGGCAGAACATTGTTCAGTAAGATAATTTCTTTTACTACTTCTGATTTTACTTTTCTTTTTCTTTTAGCGATCTCAGCTCCAGTTTTCATTAACATTTTTCGAAGTTCATATTTTAGGAGTTCCCAATTTTTACTAAATTCCTTCTGACTTTGAGCTGTATTCCAATACTTTATAATTGTTTGTTTAATGTTTTCTGCTACTGTTTTATTTTCTAACAGTAAAGAGTTGAGTTTCCAGTAAGCTGTAATTTTATTTTTTCCAAACTGGTTTAATTTAGTTTTTTCAATTAAAATAAGCTTATGGTCTGATAAAGGGGCTGGAAGAATCTCTGACTTAATTTCATCAGCTATTAAATCAGATACAAGCCAGAAATCAATTCTTGATTTAAAGGAGCCTGTTTTGTTTTGCCACGTAAATTCAACTTTGGAATTATTTTTTTGTCTCCATACATCAGTCAGGCCAAAGGTTGACATAAAGTTTTCTAGAACTGTGTTTGGATTTGTATTAGCTTTTGGAGGAAATCTATCTAAAGTATCATTAAGTGTTAAATTGAAGTCCCCACCAATAATAATATTCATATTATGATATTTTCCCAATAAATGATTTACCCCGTTACTTAATCTATCATAAAGTTGCATATTTTCTGCTTTGGTATTGTACCCATATATCGAACTCAACAAAAACATTTCTTCATTTATTGATACAACTAATAAAACAAAATGCCCACATGTATCTAAGAGTGAACATAATACATCTCCCCTGAAGTTGTTTCGTAATATTGCCACTCCTGCTGATTGAGTAGTGCCATGTGCCAGCCATATTTCGGCCCTATTACTCCAGGAGTGAAATAATTGTGCAAACTGTGACTATTCTGGAAATGTTCCCCCTTAATTCTCATAATATGACGTTTTTCTCATAACATTATCATTTTTGTGTGTTTTTTTTTTTTTTTTTTTTTTTTACTTTATTGACCTAGGACTTTTTTTTCTCATATTATTAATTTTACCTCTTTAATACTCCCCCAAAAAGTCTGTTCCTAAAGGTTCACATGTGACACGGTTTTATGAAATAATGAAGGCCACAATGTTTAGATTTAACAAATTGATCCTTATATTCATAACACATACACACGCACACACACACACACACACACACATATATATATATATATATATATATATATATATATATATATATATATATATATATATATATAAAGCCTGTGTTACCACTCTGCAGCTTTAGTGTGTCCAGTTTTGCAACATGGTGCAGCCTTAGTTTATAGAAGGCAGATACAAGTAGTGAAATCACCCAGAATACATTTCCATGCAGCACAGGAATGAGGCATCTTCTCTGATTCACGTTCACAATAACAGAACTCAACTTTTTTCTGCCACATACAATATGGCGGTGCGAACCTGTGCTCTATGACGCGTCTACGTATATAATGTCTGTGACGCAGCCCATAACTTGCTGTCACTCTACAGTTTTGGGATCACGAGCGGTGCCCCTTGAGCGCCCCCTGCCTAGAGGCCAAGGAACTGCCGGCCTCACCCACAACTGGTTCTTTGCCATTTATGATCACGCAGCAGCACGAAAACATGTTACCTGCACTCAGTTTGATGACCAAAACACAATAAGCTATCCACACACATTAAATTATGGAAAAACAGTTCATAACTGTTCGAACAATTGAATTTATGATCTAGAGACAGGAAGATGCATTCACAGAATGGAAGCCAGCGCAGTTGACATGGGATTGCGCAATCCCAGGGGAGGCCAAACTCAAAAATAGCGAAACTTCCGCGACTTTAAAGAAAATATGATCAGAATTGATCAAATTTGAAAAAAAATTAACTCTTTATTACAAATGACTGAGTGAATCACAATTTATATGATGTTATCATCATTATATATTTTCTTTCTTTTTATGATTGCAAGTGAGGCCTGGCCTCACTTGCCTCCCTTGACTGCACGTCACTGCAAAACTACTAATAGAAGTGGTTTTAGTGCTTTGCAATTTGGATGATGAAAATAAAGTGTCATGATTTGCGGGTGTTAAGGACCAACGGTGCAGCAAAGCCGACACAGAGCCATTCAAAGGTAGGTAGGTGACTTTAATGACGGAACTTCAGGTAAGGTTACAAAACGCTTCAGTAGGGACAACTAAGGATAACTATGGTTAACAGAGGGTGACTATTAACTAAGGATCCAGCAACAAGAAACAGGTGTGAGATAATCGATAGAAATACAAGCAGCTGGAAGGCAATTAGAAAGGGGTGAAACACATTAACTGGAAACATGCACAATCCAAGGTGTCTGGAGACCACGAAGAAGCCCAGGCGATGACTGGAGACCAGGATGCCGCTCAGGCGATGACTGGAGACTAGGAAGCGGCTCAGGTGACGACTGGAGACCTTGCTGCGAGGAGCTGGCACCGCAGGTGGTGCTCTTAGGCTGCGATGAGCTGGCATGGAGGAAAGTGCTCTAAGGCTGCGAGGAGCTGGCACGGAGGGAAGTGCTCTGAGGCTACGAGGAGCTGCGGTGCTTCATAATGCCGCGGACGCTTCCAGGACCACTTCTCTGCCTCCCGATAAAAATACTCAAACAACGTTGTCTTCTTATTGCCTACTGCTGGGTCCTCGGGTTGGCTGGATCCTTTTGTCATGGTTTGCGGATGTTGTGACAAGTATTGTGTCAAAAGAATAAAATATCCTAAAGAATTGTAGATATTAATTGGCCTGGGACTAATCAATACATCAACCTGAAAGATGGCATTCCACCACATCACCCAGTATTTCTGGGAAAGTGAAAATGTTATGGTACTATATCATATCTATCTATCTATCTATCTATCTATCTATCTATCTATCTATCTATCTATCTATCTATCTATCTATCTATCTATCTATCTATCTATATATATATATATATATATATATATATATATATATATATATATATATATATATATATATATATATATATATATATAGGACATGTGAAAGGAAACAACACAACATTTTTCCCTTATGGTTGTACACCCCACCCTCCACACCCCCAATATTCAAACATTTTCTCTGAGTAAAACATCCATTTATTTTAGGGCTTTTGACACATATTTACCAATGGCGCCGTGCAGTGAAACCCAAAAGCTGTTACATTGCCTGTGTGTTTAATATCAAACAGCCATAAATCACTATAGAAAAACACCTTCTGAGAATATATTTTGCGATCTGTAATACAACTGTGGCTCATAAGGACGATATCTGAAAATGTCCCTGTCTGGTGATGAACAAGAAGTTTAAACATTTGATTGCAAATAGCCAGCAATTAATCCAATTTAAAAGGAAGTAAACAACAAATTAAAAATAATTCAAAGATTTCAATTTAGGTTGTTTATCTTGGTTTTATGATGTTTGAAGTCTGTTGCCGGTCAAATGTCAAAAAAGCCATCAGACCCATGTAGTGTTGCTGGAACATTGTGCTACTCCAGGCAGTTATGGTCCTTTATGATTCTGTTATTGTCTTATGTACAAATGAAATGGAAGTGATGGTACAGTACTTTAACAGGTGGAGCCCCTGCAGCCCTCTAAATGACCCCGCTTTTTAAGTTGCTGCCTTTCTGAGGCAAAATAACTGAAGGCTGCATGTGGTGCAGTGTGGCCTATTATAATAATATAATATAATCCCCTGAAATGTGCTTCCTTTTATAGTTCTTGCCTCCTTTTTCCATCCACTACAGGTGAAATCACCACATATACCTGAAGATGTATGCCCAGTATCCTTTACATATTTTTTGATGTTCCTTCTTAGAAATATTAAAGGTCTCAAAACTCACTGTAAATCCCTTCAGGTCAGTGCGGTATGGTAAGAGGAGGCTTACCCATAAGGAATTGCATGTATGTTAGCCAGAGAAGACAGAAGTTGATACACTGGTTTATCATCCTATGAGTTTTAAGCTCCATAGCTCCACTGTAGTGACTGACTTGCTCTAGTCAGAAATGACTCATTGACATATGCTTAGATGAGGGGATATAAATCTTAAATCTGTTTTTTACTTCATTACAGTCCTGTTTTCGCCCACTTTCACTTTTTCAGATGTCCTTACAGAAAACCTGTTCCAGTGCAGAAAAACAGGTGATTAGTCCCTTTTTTACCACTGTCTGTTTAAGATAAATCAAATCCTAGTGGGACTTTTAAAACCGAAAATATTTGAACAAACATTCTTGGCTCATACAAACCATGAAGGTACATCTTAAAAGATTTATTTTCTCAATATGAGACAGTGTGTGTTTCGGAACAAATTGGATAGAGAAACTTAAGTATATAGTGAGAAATAAGATAGAAAAATTCCTTTATTGTCCCACAATGGGGAAAATTGGGTGTGACTGTGGCAAAACGCAAATAGAGTTACACACTAAATCAGTAATGGAAAAGTTAGTTCAAATAAGAATAAAAGTAAAAAAATGCAACCTAATTAAGTATAGCAAATTATTGATTTGTCATATTCAGGTAAAAATTTAAATATCAAAGTTAAACATAGGAAAGACAGCAGCCGATTTACACCACAGTATGAGAAACTATGTAACGTACATGACTGTACAAGCCACACACGTTTTTATTAACAATGTCAGGAGCTTTAGTCCCTCACCTAGGATCTATCTGCCTTGGGTGAACCTACTAAGGGCATAGACAAAGAGCAGCCCAAAGACCCCTTATGATGAGTACAATAAAAGCGTGTGCAAATGGACATCAGCATCTGAGAGACAGTGTGAATGATTTATAATCAGATCACAGCCCATGCAACAGTGTTAGTGTGTTAGTATTTGTGTGACATAAAGGTATGAAAGAACATTTTTCAGGTCGAACCACTATTGCAAATTTCACCACATCTGAGGTGACTAAACAAAGGAAAAAAATAAAAATTTCTGACCTTTGCCTAAATATCTTCCATAGTAAACACTACAAAACGCTTCACACTTAATAGACCCACATCTTGACTATAGCTGCAACAAATCTGGACTGAATCGGTTGAAACATATTTGTTCCACAATGATTTTAGTGCACAGTGTGCTAAGTGAACCTGCGATTTTGACCCAGGTGTACCAAAATGGGTCAAATGGGTTTAACACCCTTCCCTGGGCTGCCACCTTATCGTGGCAGAGGGGTTTGAGTGTCCCAATTACCCTAGGAGCTATGCTGTCAGGAGCTTTATGCCCTTAGTAGGTTCACCCAAGGCAGACAGATCCTAGGTGAGGGACTAGACAAAGAGCAGCCCAAAGACCCCTTATGATGAGTACAACAAGTGGACGTAGTGTTCGCTCGCCCGGGCGAGCGGAAGAGGGAGGATGGATAGATGGATGGATGGAGGGTTTTGCATCTCATAAAAGGGAATCTGGTTAAATAATTGTGCTAATTTCCATTGTAGGACTCCTTTTGCATATGACAAAGTATTTGTTCATAAGATTTACCCTCTGTTTCATCAAAATGTACCATTGTGCACAGCATAATATCAATAAAATGAAGAGAAGAGTTGAATTGTGTCCTTTTGTCTCAAACAACAATTTTATTGAAGAAATACTTATCAATAAAAAACTAAACAACATGAGCAAAATTAGATTATCAATATTCCAAAAAAGTTAAAAGAACAAAACAACTGGAGTTTTCGAAGTTTGAAGACGTTTCACTTCATATCCAGAAAGTTTCTCAATTCAAAATGTCTGGAGTAATGTGGAGCTCCAAGCTTTATGGTATTGCCCAACAAAGGCCTTGTAATGGCTTAAGGCCCGTTTACACTACACTTTTTTAACCGAACCGAGACCAGTCCGAGCTCGGTAACCGAGATAACTGTTGTGTGTAAATGGTCAGCAGACTGAACCGGACCGCGCTAAACATAAAACAAAACAAAAGAGCGCATGAGCAGACCGCGTCTTGTCCTTACAGTCAGCTGACTGTCCGCGTTTTTTCCGCCGTGTCCGGCTGCACGTCCTGATTCACACTCCATTGAGACATTCATAATAATACTAGCTTCCTTACCGTGCTCGGTCCCGCCTTCAATCCCAGCGAGGAGCAACCAAGGAATCGGGATAGTGTGGTGGACTTTTGTCCTTAAAGTGTAGGTAGACAGAAAAAGACAAGGTAATTAACCAGTCATCTTATTATAGATTATATCCAGGGGAAGACATTCCATGCTTATATGGACTCCCAAAAATTCACAAAGAAGGAACACCACTCAGACCCATTGTTAGCAGTATTAACTCAGTAACATATAAAATTGCTGAACAGCTTGCTAGTATTTTAGCCCCCCTGGTGGGAAACACACCACATTACATAGAATGTAACCACCCATCAATCCATCCATCCATCCATTTTCTGACCCGCTTAATCCCTCATGGGGTTGCAGGGGTTGCTGGTGCCTATCTACGGCGTTCACTGGGCGAGAGGCGGGGTACACCCTCGACAGGTCGCCAGTGTGTCGCAGGGCACATAGACAGGACAAACAACCATTCATGCACACATTCACACCTAAGGACAATTTAGAGAAGCCAATTAACCTAACAGTCATGTTTTTGGACTGTGGGACTGTGGGAGGAAGCCGGAGTACCCGGAGAACACCATGTTGCACTGAAATGCCCAGGCTGGATATTCATCAATTTTGGGGGGGTGGGGGTAGTAATGGTAATGTCAAGAATTTAAAATTACTATCACCTCTGCCTCTATCTCACCATCACTCCCCCTCATGATTTCTTCCAAAGCCCCATGATTGGTAAATTTCCTCTTCTGTGCCATCACAACTGCAGATGTTCTCCGAGAAATTGACACCCCCGAAGTAGTAAGCAAAAACAAGCCGTCTGCTGCATACGCAAAGCAGCTCTGGCTGTGAGTTGCACAGTCTCCAGTACACACGATAATTATATCACCAAGACAGATTGGACAAAGACATGCTACACCTTGTTGGAAAGTCCAGAGTCTCCAGTTTCCATTGATACCAGTCATGGGGGGATTGGACAGAGCATCTCCATGCAGTGAAGCATTTTTCTGAGAGAGTAAGCCATTTGTTTTTTTGATATTTTTCGCAGCTCTAGTGGCTCAATTTTTAACACAGTTGGCTGACAGCAAGGGGGTGGAAGAGGGGGAGAGACATGCAGCAAAGGACCACGGGTAAGAGTGAAACCCGGGTCAACCGTGTCGAGGACTAAGGCCTCCGTACATGGGTCGCACTACCCGCTGCGCCAACAGCGTGCCTGAGAGTCAGCAATTTTTGATAGACATTTAAATGGTATTTCCTGTTTAAAGTGTCTTTTAAAAAAATGGGTGACTTGTTTTAGAAACTGTTAAACCTCCTTTTTAGAAGGATTTAGAACAAAAAGGTGACCGTTTTTTATCTAACCTTAAAGCTAAATAAAAAAGGGGTGTAGCAGCCAATACCGCTACCAGAATGGGTGGGTTTAAGGGGCTAAACACGGCAGATTATAAAGGATCTTCTGGCCAGCTTCTTTGTTGAATTATAGTTACCTAAGTGTGTTAACCAAGCCCTCTCTCTCTCTCTCTCTCTCTCTCTCTCTCTCTCTCTCTCTCTCTCTCTCTCTCTGTTTTCCTGGTATCTTTACTTCCAAGTTAATAAATTGTATGTCTCCTGTCCTCTACAAAACACAACATAGCATCCCCTGATCTTTCCAAACAAATCCTTAAGCGACTGCCAAACACACACTGAAAAAACTGACTTTTTGGTGCAGTAAACTCTATTACAGTATTCGTCTTCATTTCTACTTTGTATTTTTAATCTTCTGCGAGAACTAGAGTTTCTGAAGTAAAATAAACCTTATTTTATGAAAAGAGTAAGTTTTGCTTAGATTTCCTTAAAATATTTAAATGTTTAATAGTAGTATGAATATGAACCTACAAATACTGCATAAACTTTACTCTAAAAATGTAGCGTTTTGAAATGTAGCGCATGTGCACTGTAGCTCACAGCAGGACTGGTTCGACTGCTCCTAGTCCAGACGTTCACACAGATCACAGACTATGCTGTTATCATGGCTAGAAGCATTAACCTGACGCCGCCAGATAGATTAGCTTCGCATATCCATCTGGAAACCTTCCGTTGAAGTAATTTTGGGAAGGGGCGAAAATACTGGTTAGCTGATTGGCCTATGTTGGTGATAGACGGGCCAAATAAACCAATCAGATCAACGAAGCATATGAC
Source organism: Fundulus heteroclitus (assembly GCF_011125445.2). Taxonomy (NCBI): domain Eukaryota; kingdom Metazoa; phylum Chordata; class Actinopteri; order Cyprinodontiformes; family Fundulidae; genus Fundulus; species Fundulus heteroclitus. The sequence continues at coordinate 3,957,058 of NW_023396689.1, read as the reverse complement.
GTACTCGTCAACATGCTTCCACACACAACCACAAGCCAAGCTACTCTTGCTGCTGCAGGTAAAGGCTCGTTAGCTCAGCAGAGAAATACTCTGTAATTCCGATAAAACTTGCTCGATAGCCACACTAACGCTAGTTTCATCGGCTGAAGCCGCCATGTTCTTTAGACTGAACTGTCGCGCTTCTCGTTGCGTCACACCTCAACCCGCCTCAAAGCCAACGCTGATTGGACGTTCGTTTGGTGAACGGCTCCAAATTTTCTTTAACGGAGAGTAGCCAGACTGATCTGCGAGTGAAACCTTGAAAGCTCGCGAGATCAGGATGGTCTCACGAGGCTATAGAAGCATATGAAGTCCTCTGAATTGAGCGCGCAGAAACCAATCTGAGCGTGCAGTGAAACAGGTATTCAGCGTTTAAACGTCACATGCGTGTTCAACTCTGATAAACTCTGCTCAACCACTACCCTCGCGCTCGGTTCTGTCTGCTCTCCTTCCACGCTAAACACCAGGTGTGCGCGCGCTCGGCTGTTTCTGCATTTGCTTGGCTCTGTCTCTGCCCTTGCCTCTTAGAAAACTGTCCACTCGACCAGCCAATCACAGAGAGGTTTTTTTTCATCCAATCAGAGTATGGCTTGCGAATACTGCAATCGGATGGATTAAATCAAAATGCTGCAGCTTTTGTCAGAAATGACTAAACATGACGGTGGGATTGAAGAAAAGAAAAAGAAATAAACAGTTGAATATTTTAGCCTAAATATTCTAGGCTAAAATATTCAACTGTTTATTTTTTTCTTTTTCTTCAATCTCCCCGTCAATACCTGCCTCACTGTGCGCTCGGATTGGTTCAAGCACGTTCAAGACAAAGGCACAAAATAACTCCATAGTAGCATGGCTGTGTCGTGCTGTGCAAAGCCCACCGCTACCCCTCGTGCTACCCATCAATACTCATAATAAATTTAATATATTTTCACCAGTCTGTACCAATTTGGGTTAACCATTTTTCCCACAAATTTTTACTAGTTGTAGGACCTGTTTCTGGTTGTCTGCTTCCAAATCGAGGCCATTAAAATTGTTTATATACTGTAAATATGCCTGTCAATATGCATGCCTGCGACTGCATTAAAGTGACTGACGGTACTGCACACTGCATGGCAGTGTCTTATTAAAATATTTTTCTATTTATCAACAGGAAGCAAATCACATAAAAACATTATCCTCATTCTTCAGGTAGGTGGAAATAATGTATGCATGATAGATTTTTGTCTTATATTTGCCCTTATTCATCCATCAAAATGTAATTGTAAAGTTGTGGCTGAATATTTTAGACCATTGTTTTAATACCACAAATTGTGTCTCTTCTTTTTTAGGGTGTCCTTTGGAGGAGCCAGTGGAGTTTGTGGACAGTTGGACTTGAGGTCTAGGGAGAGGAGGTAGAGGAGGAACAGTTATTCACAGCCTTATACTGTACCTCAGGGAGAAGGAAGAGGAACTTTTTGAAGACTGCTTGGTATGGCATGATTTTAGTCATTTAAAAATAATTCTTTGTGGTGGGCTAAAGGAACATTGTGTAGGAATTACTGCCATCTACCGTTGCGGTTGTATTTCTCAAGCAACTTGTATTGAATCATATTTTTCATGCTGCATTCACGTGAAATTGAGCAGACAGTAGGGCTGGACGATATAGAGAAAAATCTTATCGATATAATATAAATTATATCGATTGATATCGATAATTATCAACAAATTCAAAACATATATTTAAAAAGCAGTCCTGGCCATTTTATGTTGTTGCTTAGCAACCTATTTTTAGATAAAAACACACAAAACTTGACTCAACCTTTTATTCAACCACCTTTTTTAAAAAAAGAAAAAAAGTACGCATCCTCTCTGAACTCTTTGAAGGTGGCAGAGCTCGGTTCCTGGGTCTGCGCTGTGATTGGTTAAGAGGATGTAATGAATTAATATTAACCCAAATAGCTAAAATGCAAAAGGAGGGAAAATTGTTATTCTATTGAACTTTTATTGACACTTTTTTTTCTATCATCGACATACGTCTATTGATTGATGTATATCGTTATTGAATTATCATACAGGCCTAGCAGACAGCAGATGGACAACAGCCGCTGCATGTAGCGGCATAAACAAGCCTCTATGCAAAGAAGTGGTCCGTCAGCACAAGGCAAAACATGGCGATGTTGTATTGTTTACCTGATCCAGGTTTACCAGCTTCCTTTCGACTGCTGTGACTAAAATGACACCTGGTTTGTTACCGACAGCCATCTGCCCAGCTGCACATAAATGCAGCATCAATGTAACGCACCATTACTGAATGTATAAACATGGCGACATGATATGGCAGCCAGCACAGAGCTTTCCATTTATATCCATGTATATACACTATAAATCATTATTCAGAGCTTATTAGAACACTTCAGTCTGTTGATGGGTGTACTTAGTACGGTGTACTTAATAAAAAAAAATATTTTTGTACTTAAGGGTGTACTTAATAAAAAAAATATTTTTAACTATTTGATTTTGAAGGGCTGCACAGTGGCGCAGTGGAGCAAGTGGCCTTACAGCAAGAAGGTTCTGGGTTCCAATCCAACTCTGGGTCTTTCTGCATGGAGTTTGCATGTTCTCCCTGTGCATGCCTGGGTTCTCTCCGGGTACTCTGGCTTCCTCCCACAGTCCAAAAACATGTTAAGTTAAGTTAGGTTAATTGGCTTCTCTAAATTGTCCTTAGGTGTGAGTGTGTGCATGAATGGTCTGTGTTGCCCTTCGACAGACTGGCAAGCTGTCCAGGGGGTACCTGGCCTCTCGCCCAGCGAACGCTGGAGATAGGCACCAGCGACCCCATGAGGGATTAAGCGGGACAGAAAATCGATGGATGGATGATTTTAATAGACAACAGATGTTATCTCCTTTACACAATGTCCCTTTAAATTTTCAAGTTAAGAAGAAAGTAGTCAAACAAACAGAGGTATTCTTGTGTTCATTCTTCCATGATAAAGAAGTAATTTTGATTCATGCAACTCTTTTATTTGTTTCTCAAATAAAAGAATAAACATTCTTTTTTTGTTGTTGTGCATTACATGCAGGAGGACAGCTGGAGTGACGTCAATAAACATATCATCAAAATACTTGTTCTCTATGGTGCTGATGAGGATCCCCTTGATGTCTCCATCCTTGTTGAAGGCCAGGAGATTTTGGCAGCATTCAACAGTACTGCAAAAGCCTGCTCGCTGCTCATGGGACTGATATATGCCCTGAACTTGGCATACCCTCCACTGATCTCTATTTATTCACTGGACTGCTGAATGGCCGTTGTTAGTACACGTCGCTGTGAAGCCACCAGCTGCCATATTGGTACTCCCTATTTTCCCCCAGTAACTAGGGAATATGTGCGCTACAGCATCGAACAACGATGGTTTTGTTCAGGGGGGGCTTAAGACTTTTAAAAAGTCAAATGCCATATACTTTTCTGTTATGTTCTAAAACTATCAAGTACTGAGAAAGCCATGTGTTGAAATATTTTGCATGTTATTTATATATATACAGGCCACACACACACACACACACACACACTATATATATATATATATATATACATATATATGTATATATATATATATATATATATATATATATATATATATATATATATATATATATATATATATATAAATAACATGTAAAATATTTCAGCACCTAATTTCCTAGTAGTTGATAGTGTTAGTACATCCATTGACTGTAGAATTACCTGTGAAACGTTTTCACACAGCCAGAAAACTGCTTGTTGTTGCAACCAAATCCTATGGGATTCTGTGAGAGTAGGGAGTAGCAAGATGGCAGCCAGTTACTTCAGTTTTTCGGGCCTATCAGCAATCCAGTGAATAAATAGAGATCAGTGATACCCTCCCACTTTGCACTACACTTTTGAAGTCTTCCAAAAACTTGGATGGATTTAAACTGTCCCCTAAGTAAACACCTTGAAGTTTAAGTTGCTTTCCTACATGCATTTATGACTTTGTCATCTTAGAGGAGGAGAATGTGGCATCAAATGCCAAGAATTAGCAGTGGGTTCCAGTTAATATTAGTGCAAGGTTGCCTTGTCATTATTATTATTATTATTTTTTGCAAAATAAGGTATCTGTTTTTTTTGTTTTTTTTTACCAAATAACAGATACCTTTATTCAAATATCCAGTAGAGATTTTATTCTTCATTGAGAATGGTTAGACAGTTGAAGCTGTCCATTTTTAATTGTGTTGATTTTGTTTCATTAATGTTGTCACTGCATTCTTAAAAGTCCACTAGTCTGGACTGTGTTGAAATTGCACTGTTTCAGTGTGTAGGTTTGTAAGATTTTTATTGCACATTTGAGTAGTGACTATATTACCAGATCTGTGTTGGATGTGGTGTATTTGTTGTTTACAAGTCATACCAACCTTATCTTTTTTTTGGTACAAATTCTAATGCAGTACAACAAAATGCACTTTTAATATTAATGCTATATTTGTACATGCTTTTTTTCATTTAAATAAAGGCATACATAATCTATCTATCTGCTCAAAGTTTAAATGGCTGTTTCTGTTCTGACCCTTGCCCAGAAGTTATTTTGAGCATGTTTGTGTAAGTTAAATATTCTTGATGTGACATATGAGTATATTTCTGTAACGAATCTTGACACTCAGTTTCAAAGGGTTGTACTTTTTTTTTAATTGCATATTTGAATAGTACGATTCCAGTTAGACTGTCAAATTTCTGGCTGGCCCATGACAGATTGGGCAATTTAAAACAATAGTGTATTTACCTTCTTTGTTAAACTGTTTAAAATGAAAAATAAACTGTTTAATGTATATAAAATGTATAGACTATTGGTTCAATTTATTTGGTAACATTTATCAAAACAAAACTGGCAATGATTACCTAATATTGGTGAGTAATGTAACATAATAAGGCAAAGTAATTCAATCTGAAAAACTCACACAGAAAGAAAAGGCAATTAGAAGAATTTTATTGATACAATATTTTAAGAGTTTGGCGCTCAGACCTCGGCAGGAAAAATTTACGCTGAATTATACTTCGATATGCATAAGCAGGCGTATGAGAATAGGGATATTTCCCCCCAGGCCTGAAACTGGTGGTGGAGTGGAGATAAATAATGTTTGTTCAGTCCATATGATGATCTGTTTGAGCTAGATGTCCAACTTGGATAAACACAGGTTTGCATGAACTGTCCATGATGAGCAAGCATGAAGCGACTGTGGAGAGGAAAAACTCCCCTTTGGGAAGAAACCTCTGGCAGAACCAGGCTCAGCATGGCGGTCTTCTGCCGGACCGTTTTAAGGAGTGACTGGGAATTCCATAAGAGTCCAGGAGGAATTACACTCTGATAGGGACGAGGTTGAAGGAGGACCGTAGGAAAGCCAGGCGAAGCTTGCTACGATGGTGGAGAAGGGGATAGAGGTGGGTTGAATCCGGTCTTCAGAGTCCAAACCAGACACGCGCAGCCACCGCTTGCTCGCTGAGGAGAAGGCCAAGACAGGGATGTGGAGTTCTTTTAAGATGAACCCAGGATGCTGATTGGCTTCGAGGAGGAGCAGTTCAAAGCTGATTGGCTTGCGTCGGAGGCGGATGAGTCTCTGATTGATGGAGGTAGGCAATAGAGTTTCTTCAGTTGAATTTTCGCTTAAGCTCCATAAGTCAAGCACAAGAAAATAATAAAATCTACTTAATTACTTCACAACAGCAAATTCTACAGGAATATAAAATTTACTTAAAATTTTGAGTAAAATGCAAATTCACTTTACTTCATTTTTTTAAGTAAATCTAACTTACAACTTGGATGTAATTAAGTAAATGTTACTTAATATCTTCACAACTGTTATGTTTAATGGAAAGTAAAATTCACTTGATACTAGCAAGTGAGTGTTACTTGATATCGGAGCATTAAATTTTACTTAAATCATTTGAGTGCAAATACTTACAATATATTTTTTAAGTAAATCTTATGAGTTGTTTTTTTCAGTGGACAACAGCTCTTACCTGGAATCCTTCCCCCCTTTTTATGATCAACCACTGCAGATCCTCTCTCTAGTCTGACTGCAGCATACTCTCCCAGCCTGCCAGCACCACCAGAACTGCCAACACCACCTACATGACATGTGGAAAAACAAATGCAAGTAAACATTTTAATCGCTCCCTTTTTATTAAACAAAGTCCCCATGTGTGTATTGTAATCTCAGTATGAATCCAACTGTTCTTTGAAGGCCTCAGAGGTTTTATCAGAGAACATTAGTGAAGAAACAGAGAACAAAGCACGCCAGGCAGGGATTAAGTTGTGGTGATGCTTAAAGAGACGCTTAAATCAGGATCTGGTTCGAACATCTCACAGAGCTCTGTTCAATCCATCATCTGAACATGGACCGACTGAAAACCTTCCAAGACATGGCCATCCAACTACACTGACAGAATGAGCAAATGTAGAATTATATAGAGGAGCTGTAGAGCTCCACAGCTCAGGTGGAAAACTCTGTTGACAGGAAAACTTTTATTTGTACACTCCAAACGTTTTACCTTAAAGCAGCACCATGTAGCTTTTGACCCAAGTAGTAGCTTAATTTGAGATATAGTAAATGATCTTTCAGGTCAATATACAACACTTGCTACATGTTCATGCTCTGTTTGGGCTCCCTTCTCAAAAACTTGCCTGTGTAACTTGAAACGGTGAAATCCACCTCTGAATGAGTCATGCTGCTCCAGTGGCGCCACCAGGGGGTGGCCATGGCCCTCCCATGCCATGTCCTGGCCACCCCACTGGCCGCACTGCAAAAAGGGAACTAAAAGTAAGTCAAATTTTCTTGAAATTTGTGTATTTGCACTTGATTTGAGCAGGTAAATAAGATGATCCGCCAATGAAATAAGATTTTTGCACTTAAAATAGGAACAACTCATCTCCATCATCTTATTTCAAGTGAATATATCTAATTATCTTATTTTAAGAGAAGAAAATGCGAATTCCATTGGCAGATAATCTTGTTTAATTTCTCAAATCAAGGACAAAAACATTAATTTCAAGAAAATTTGACTTTTAGTTGCCTGTTTGCGGTGCAGTGTAAATTGTAGTAGCATCAGTTTAGCATTCATCCCATGATGCACAGCCAGCAAGGCAGCCGTTCTTCTTGACTTTGTATCATGCTTTTATTTGTATCTGCCAGTATCTATTTTCCCCTAGTAATTGTTTTGTTTTTCAATAAATTAATACATGTACACCTTATTTCGAATATAATTACACAATAAAAAGGAATTGTTCAACTCAAAATGTACTGTTATCGGTCTATGCATATTTGCAACAGTGCAGTGTTACCAGTGGCCTTGCGGTCTCGCGCCCCTAGTGACTCAAAGGTACACAAAGCTGCTTTAACGGAGGACTGGCAAGAGGAAAGCTAAAAGCAGTCTTGTTTAAGGTTTGCCACAAGCCTTGTTGGGACACAGCAACTTTGAAAGACATTTTAAAACCATGACTCATTCTCCTTTCATTTTACAATCCCTACTTTAAGTCTCCTGCTCATGGCCTATTGTGCTTATCATGTAAACTGATTGTGTGAAAGAAACACCTTTTGTAACAACATCTAAATAAAATTGGTACTGTCTACTTAAACAACATAATGTAATGATCCATAACTTTTAGGAAACAAAGATGTGCCGTTATAGTGTGTTGGTTCTTGCACATAGTGTTCCTGAGGCCTATTTTCAGAAAATATGAAGAACACCGATTTAAACTGAGGGACAAATATAAAAATGTCTGAAAGTTTTGTTCAGTGAAATTTGGTTTTCTTGATTTTTGTTCAGATTAAAACTCGTATAAACTGGCACATTATTTCATGTTGTTACAGACTGCTCCCTTATAATGACCTCAATAAGGCACTGTTTTCATTCGACTGCCCCTAAAGGTGAAGATGATGATGATCCGTGGGGAGAAGGAGGGGGAGGAAGGAGGGATGTCACCAGTTAATAACCCCAGCCTCCCCCTGCCTGTCAGCATCATGATCGCAGAAAGCACCGGGAGCTCTCCACCAAAGCAGCCGCGTCGTGATGACCGTCAGTGAGCGGAGCTGCAGCCCGTGACGCCCGACTCTCCCTGCACCCAGCCGGGTAGATTTCTCAGCTTAACACGGTGTGAACGCTGGAGCTTTGGGACACGGACACACAAACACTGGCTCCGCAGCTTCATTCGTCTCCCCAGGGCGCACTTCGCTCTCATCGATTCCTCCGAGGCTTCTCCTGCTCTCCATCTGGGAATTGAAAACTTGGGTGAGCAGACCGCTGCAGGCGGAGGATAAGCGGACGCACGGATAGTGTCCGCCGGCTGGCTGCGCGTCTTTCTGCGGCGCGCACAGCGGAGCTGCTGGAACTGTTCCCGTCCCGCGTTAGTCCAGCATCACTTCTGACTGGGCGTCCCGAACTCGACCAACATGGTTCTCCTGGGGTCCCTGCTTGTTCTTCTCTTCCCAGGTAAGATGCGCTCTCCGCCGTGGTTCCGTAAAGAGCAGCCAGATGTCATGTCAAGACAACATTGTCCCTCACAAGTTTAACTGACATGATCGCAGAAAGTAAACTTCTCTTTCTGTTACAAACCGGATTCTTGACTCCGACGCGCTTTTGGCTCCTTTTTTTGATCAGTGATCCTCAGTCAATAGACTAAACTGAGATACAACTTTTCAACAGCAAATTTCATATATATATATATATATATATATATATATATATATATATATATATATATATATATATATATATATATATATATATATATATATATGTACTACTGTCGCGTCAGAGGTTAGTTCTGGTTGTTGTTTAGTCACGGACAGGCTGTATACGTGCATGAAAGACGCCACTAGGCTACGCCCTTCCAGCTGAAAGTTTGCTGAGCCAGAGGCCGGACCCTCCTCACTGATCCATCAATCAGTCAGATGTTAGACTGGAAGCGCTGTTCGCTCCAGTTGGCTTTACAATAATTACTGCAATATCACCCTGTAACTGAAATAATCATAGAAATAATCAACAAACCTTTCATAAAGGCGGAATTTGACCGTGCGTTAGTTATTCGTAACTTAGATAAAAAAAAAGGATAAACATCTTTTTCTACTTCAATTTTCATAGAAACGGTAAATGTCTGCTGGTCTTGCTTCACTGATGAGGGTATATTTTAACAGCACCATCAGGAAAGATATTCATTTACTTTTATTTATAGTTTTCAGAATATCTTGTTTAAACTATAGATTCTTTTTATTTCCTGTTCTAGAATTCATTTTCTACACTTTTTCAAAACCTCAGCAGCTCTACAGAAAATACTTTCAGAGTGCAGTTTGTTCTTTCTTTCTTTACAGGTGGAACATGAATTTGCAGTAAAACCACTGTGTTTTTTTAGTATCTACAGGAGATTTTTTTTTGTAGTTTGAGTCTCCTTTATTATATTGTAATTCAGTTCCAATTTGCACCCTGATAGCGCTTATTATTCCGAGGTCTTGATGAGACTCATATTTTCTCCCTGAGAGCGGGGCCTTTTATCTCATCCAGACAATAACCCCTATCCCCTGAGTATTTGATTTGCACCACAGGCTTAGTGGCACTTCTTGAACATTTCAGAGACATTTTTTAATGTTTGCTGGTTTTATTTGAAATGCGACATCTTGTTTGAATAAAACGAGATAAATTCCTCCTGGGCGTGAGTGTGCTCCTGTAGATCAGCTGGTTGAGTTTACTCTCATCTCTCTGTGTATGTTTTAGGGGAGTGAGTTTGTTTCAAGCTCTAGAAGACAATAAAAACAAGACCCATGGGCACCTATCATACCGTATTTTATAGGTGTAGTTGAGCCAGCAGAAACGGTTTTGTGCTTTGACAGTGCAGTCTGCTGATATCCACTCATGAATAAATGCTGCTTGTCCAAATGAACTGCAATTATCTGGCTCAAACTACAGCAGATATGGATCAACACTTAGGTTAGGGGGGCTGGAAAAAAACATAGATAGGACAAAAAAAGTTTCCTATGAAAAAAGAAAATGCGGGCACACAAAGGTATTTAAGAAACACAAGATCGGCTCTGTGTTCTGATCCTGTGGGGCGGTCATTGATGAGCTCATCATGAAAATCCCACAGAAAGAGTCACAGGGTATTTTCTACCTGAGCCACATTAGTACACATTCCCTGCTACAGCCAAATATTTGTTCAACTTTAAGATGAACTGGATGTAAATGTTGTTGCTGATTGATTTGTAAGTAATATTTGCTCCCAGGAAAAATTTCTATTATAATCTATTAGATTTTCCTTTTTTTGGTGAACTGAATTTGAAGGGAAAGAAATAGATAATTTTTGTGGGACTTTATCTGTAGAAATAGAATAACTGAAATAATTGTTTCCATGGTTGTTGGCCATTGGACATGGTTTGAGTTAAACTGAAATTCAGGTTAGAAAGTGAAACTCTAGATTTTATTTTTTTCGGTGTGGTCTGTGTTTGTAATGGATATGGGTTACTGGAATGACGAGCTATACTGAAGCAGCTCAGCTGCGCAAAAAAAAAAAAAAATTACTTTCATATAGGCGCAATAGAGATGCATCAAGCTGTATGTAAATTAGCATAGTTTTTCTACTTATTATATTTTTTTATCCAAAAGCAAACAAGAAAACAAAAACCAAATGCAGATAAGATCCATCTTATTTCTGTTTTTAAATTTGCTCTGATGCTCCTGAGTCCTTCCAGGTACAGGCAGTGCGGCTCCACAATCACTGCTGTTATCAGTGCCGTAGCAGAACTAATGAAATTCTCCAATGGTGGATTTAAATGTGAGCTTGTTCTGTACTGCATCGTGGTCCTTCTGTGTTCATTAGTCCTGTCAATGATTGTCCAACATGTACTGATGCCGTGATGTTGAGTGACAAGCTCATATATCTCTAGGTGTACCCCACCCATCCTCTCGTCTTTGCTCTCTCCCTCAAGGCTTTCAGGTCGTGTCTCACTCTTTTTTTTTTCAATCTCAATCTAAATTCCCCCTCGGATTCAGTTGAGCGTCAGAATAAATTGTTCAAGTCGTTCAATGAGGAAGTGCAGTCAACCGACACCGGTGTGCAAACACATTTGGAGCAGCGGTGTTTGACGTCTTATCGGCACACAGACAGGTGTGCATGTTTGTGTGTATTTTCAGGGGGTTGGAGAGAATGCGTAACATGGCTCACTTTGCGTAGACGCCTCCTGGGAGTTTTTCAGGATCCAAAGTGGTACTGATACTTTGGGAGTCTAGCTGTCCAGCAAACAAGTTAGCATCCTTCTGCTTTGGGTTCCCTTCGAAGCTCCTTTATATGTGCACCTGTTTTGTCACCAGGGGTGATTCAGGCATAAATGGATAATTATCCCTTCCTTCTCTATATGCAGGGATGAGATGATGATAATGATTTTAAATATATGTCTGACAAATCTAAGAATTGCTGTACTTTTTCTTAAAGTAAAGATTACACATATGATCAAAACTGTTTTTTTAAAGAATCAGTGTCTCATCAGTTTGATCATCCAAAATTACAGTTTTCCATCAATTAATAAAGTGTTCATGTTGCCCAAAAATAATTTAAATGCATTAATTTTGAAATAGAATAAATGTTTTGTAAATCTTAAACTGCATTTTAAAGAATATCTGTTGGCTGTCCAGTAAAATCATCAGCAATAACAAAGATGTTTTCTTCTGTGTGCTCCTGCTTCCCTCTGGTGAAATTACACCCTCAGTGGTGAGCCACAGTGGCAATATAAAAAACCATTGGCCCTTCTTTTTAAATGTTGTGAATGTTAAAAAGTTGTTATGTTAATTTCATGTTTTAGTGCAGATCTTTGTAGAATTGTTTTGATAAATGTAGCACTTTAGCTCATGCCTATCTGCGGCAGTGAACAGTCAAGAGGTGGGGAGCATCCTGGTCACCAGTCCATCACAGGGCAACACAGGCCCAAACCAGGCTCACAGCCATAAACGTAGTCCCTCATATTTAAAGGCAGTTCAGATTTTCTCAGAATTACAATGCCTTTTATTGTCGTTATATATATACTATTATACACATGTACATCAGAATTAAAGCCAACTTCAAACAGTGCAGAAATATCAAAATATCAATTATCCAAAATATATACAGTGTAAACATTAAGAGGTCCTGGGTGTTATGTACATTGCAGAAATAAAATAGATTTCTGTATAGATTGTTCACTATATGTGTGTATATATTGCACATTGTAGGGTAAAAACTGTACATATTGCACATTGTCATTATTTCACAGTAGTAAGTTTTTTAATGGTTGTTTATCAGTGCATGTGGGAGTTCAGGGTAGTTAATGCCTTAGAAAAGGAGCTGTTTTTGAGTCTGTTTGTTCTGGTCCTTATGCACCTGTAGCTCCTCCCTGAGGGCAACAGGACAAACAGTTCAAAGCCAGGGTGGGAGCTGTCTTTACTGATAGTTATGGTTCTGCTGAGGCAGCGGGAGGTGTAAATGTCCATCAGGGAGGCGAGAGGGCAGCCAATGATCTTTTGGGCTGACTTTATGACTCTTTGGATCCTCTCCCTGTCTGCAGCAGTGCAGCCGCCGTACCATACTGTGATACAGTATGTCAGCGGGTTCTGAATGGACGATCGGTAGAAGGTCAGCAGCAATTGGAGTCTAGTTTATGCTTCCTGAGGACTCTCAGTAAGTGTAGCCACTGCTGAGCCTTCTTGGAGAGCAATGTTCCCAGACTAGAAGATGTCAGCAGAGATGAGGACACCAAGAAACCTGAAGGTGTGGACCTGCTCCACATGCTCACCATTGATGAAAAGGGGGGTTGGGTCAGTGCTGAAGTCAACACTGATTTCTTTAGTTTTCTTGGTGTTCAGAGCAAGGTTATTCACTGAACACCAGGCTGCCAACTTCAGGACCTCCTCTCTTTAGACTGTCTCATCAGCTTTTGAGATGAGTCCGACCACTGTGGTATTGTCAGCAAACTTGACAAGGTTGTTTTTGTGGGCCGAGCTACAGTCGTAGTTGTAGAAGCAGTATAGGAGGGGGCTCAGCACACATCCCTGTGGGGAGCCGGTCCCAGCGTGTGGGTGGAGAAGAGGTGGGGAACAAGTCTCACAGTCTGAGGTCAGTTAGTAAAAAAATCCTTTATCCAGGCACATGTGAAAAGCGGTAGGCCGAGAATGTCAATCATTTTTTTGTAAGGATGTCCAGAATTATTGTATTGAAAGCTGAGCTGTTCTCCACAAAGAGCATCTGAACGTAGCTCTGCTGCTGCTCTAGGTGGCTCAGTGTGAAGAGGAGAGCTACGGCGATGGTGTTCTCTGTGGATCTATTCACACTGTATATGAACTGGTGAGGGTTCAAGTCTGAGGAGAGATAGTCCTTGACGTGCTGAAAAGCTAGTCTCTGGAAGCACTCCATGATTACCGGAATAAGGGCCACCTACAGTGTGTTTTTCTTTGTTGCAAGAGCAAACCTGATGAAAGAACACAAATGCACGAAGAGAACGTAATAAAAAATTCCTTAGCAACTTATTTATTTAACAATTCAATGCACCTAACTTTCGCAGAAATTGTCCCTTAAAGGTATAGTGGACGATATTTCCAGAAATGTAGATAAGAAACTTCCAAGTCCCTTTTTGAATAACTGCACATTTGCAAGACCATCTTATCAGCTCATATGAAAAAAATCTCCCAAATCCACTCTGGTCTTATTTCTTTCTACAGAGGCTTTCCTCTTCTTGTCATAAACTTGTAAGACAGTTTGCTTCTTGGGACTTTCTGTCATATTCAAAGAATACGGTGAGAGCAGTGGCACTACAATGAATTGCTAACACTGAAGCTAACTGGATACATTAATACTAGAAGTGTGCATGTGCAGCAGGAGGAAACTAGCAAGGAATGTGTATGCAAATTGACATTACATGAGCGCGTCACAGTCACTGGCATGTGGAACAACCAATAGATAAGGTGATGTCACCGGAACTCAAAGCTGGAAAAGATCGTCCACTATACCTTCAACACACTATTTTATAAATCTATACGTCAAGATATCCTCCTCCTCCTCCTCCTCCTCCTCCTACTACTACTACTACTACTACTACTACTACTACTACTACTACTACTACTACTACTACTACTGAAGTTTGTGTGTTGTTCCTGCCTGATTACTATGATAAGACAAACTTTTATCCCACATAAAATCACAAATACTTACAAACACATAGATGTTAGATAAATTTGGCTCGTTACTTAAAACCATCACACCTTTGAAGAACACTTCTTGATGAGTTCACTGCACTACAGGGGTGCACGCTTTGAACCACAGGGGCCATTGCAGTAAGCAGAAAGTGGGATAGAGACAGAGAGAGGACGTCTTATCTGTATTGATCTTCAGTGACAGATGATGACGTCTATGAAAAGCAATGAGGCCAGTGAAATGAGTATCATAAAGCTGCTTTGATGATAAGTGTGGAAAAAAAAGCTACTCAGAGTCGGACGGAGAGGCGATCATCCCAGGTCAGACCAGTTAGAGGGAGGTGGGAGGATGAAGAGGATTAGAGGTGAGTGAGGGGAATGAACTTGGTGAAAGAAGTGAGGAAATCCATCTTCCCTCTTCTGTTGCATTTAATGAAAAATGAGCAACGTATGGGGCTTCCATCCACCTGGTTCGATCTGATTTGGAAGCAGGAGTGTATGCGGCGTGTGTGCCTGTAGATGAATGTGTGTGTGCTGTATTCTTCTCAAAGGCAAATGGTGTGTCTGGGGGAGTAGTTTGGAGGTCTTCTGTGTGGTTTGTTGATAACTGGGATTTGGAACTCAAACACAGAGAAAGCAGATGGTGTGTTGGCTGCTGCTGCCTTCACTATGTGTTTGTCAAGTGTGTGAACAAACATAATGCTGCGTGTGTGAGTGTGTCTGCGAGTGTGTCCTTATCTAAACCCGACTCCAATCCCGAGTCAGTGGTCCCGGAAGGTACCTCTGCTCTCTGTGGTGAAAGTCCAGGCCACGGCTTGACCTCCTGCCCATCTGCTATCATAATGACAGATGTGCCAGAGATTGGCTTCAGATCTGTGGCTGGACCTACAATCCCAAGTTAGTCCCTCTGACAGATTTCAGATGGCAGGAGGGACCACTGACTTACATTTCCTCTTGTTCTTCAAATCCTAAAAATGTTTGCTAGCTCTCAGCTTCAGATGTGGGCTTGCTGTGTAACATATGAAGCAGAAAGCCCTCTGATCCAGACAGGATTGAAGCATCTGAGGGAACATTAATTTTCTGTGGAGAGAAATAAATACTTTCCTGTTTTTCTTTTACAGTTTTCAAACAGGGATTATTGAACTGCAACTACATACCTTTCCAAAAGTAAAAAAATACAACTTAAGTGTTTGGCTCTGAGTCAATTTACCTCTTTCGTGCATTTTGTACCAATAAGCAGACTATTGTTGTGCAAGTTTACCTTTTTGATTATGAATATTATTAACAAATATAATTGGATATTATAACTGATAATATGTTATTCTAATCAAAGGAAATGTTTCAAATGGTTGTGATTATGGGCTATCATCATCTAACCATTATAACTAGCAATTGGATTTATTACTTAACAATTATTAAACTTATTTAGCATGAAAGATGGATGCCAAGTCAGTTGTAAGACTGAAGTAGAAAAACATTTAAATTGGAATAATTAATCATTAACCACAAGCAAATAAAACTAATGTCTCTTATGTATTAATATTGTCAATCCAAAAGGGATAATTTGTACTCTTAGAGACAATTCGATCACTGATATAAAAAAAACACAGACAACCACAGTTAAACTATTTAAAATGTGTTAAACCAATTCCCTGTTACAGCAATTATTTTGTTTAATACTAATACTACTTGAACACACAATACCACTGAATACACACACATAACATAAGGATGAAAATAAAAGCAATAACAAACAGCAATAGGATGAAATTTGGATGTGGGAGCCTTTAGCATTTGTAATGTACAAGAGTTGGACCCAAACACAACCCGAAACAGGTCAGTGACGTTAGGAGCTTTGTTTATTTAAAGGGAGGAGGAGTGTGGCTCTCTGTACGCGCTGCTTGCGCTTAACCGGCTGGCAGTCTCCTGGAGGCAAGGGAACAGGTTAGTGATCAGCAGAGTTAGATGTGACAAATCAGCAAAGCTGGATCACTAACCTGACCGAGAGCTGGCTTGTTCGGGTAAACGGCTCTGGGGCAGCTGAGGCTGACAGGCAGAGCCCGTATGGGACAATCAGGGGTGTAATACCAGGGGCAGTCCGGGTCCGGTAACGGGGAGGCCAAAGATCCAACGGCAGCACAGCAGGGATATCCAAGATCGGGTTCCGGTTCGGTCCAGGTTCAGTGCACGGGGAGACAGTCCAGGGGGAAGGGATTCCAAGCAGACAGGATCAGAGAGGGCTTCGGCAGACTCGGGAAACGGGAGGCAGATCGGGTCGGGTAACAGACAGGCTTGATACTATGACAGGCTTGAAGGTGCTCAGCGAATGGCTAGAGACGTTCTGTCACTGGAGACTGAAACTGATGGTGCTTTTATGCAGCTGGAAACAGGTGGAGCCAGTAACGGTTAATTGCAGAGAGGTGGAGACTGAGCAGGTGAGAAAACTAAGAAATGGACCAGCTCCAGTGCCAGAATCATTACAGCATTAAGTAATTTTCTAGCTTAAAATAAACCCCACTTAAGAATTGAATAATCACCATTTAAGCCGGACATACACTGTACGAGTTTTTGCCCTTTTCGGGCCAATTCTTCAGTCGTGAGAGCAATTTTTGAATCAGGCCGAATTTCAGCTTGATCGTACAGGGGGGGGAGGAGGGGCGACTGGCTTCTCATGACTACCTCCCAATCAGGAATGGGACGGTCGGTTGAAAATCAAACATGTTTGAAATTTAGTCGGCCATCGTGAGATTTTCATGAGCTCATCCTGCTGTTCAAGTAGAGCTCCCCTCCTCTCCGTCCCCACCAGGGGAGGGAGGGGAGCGGGCGTCCCCGAACCGACCTCCGCCCGGCCCAGTCGGCTCCCGGAGGTTTGGGGAGGGCGAGCGTTCCGGTCCGCGCGACGCGCCGACCGTCTGTTTCCGTACGCCTCCGCTCACCGGGGTTGCGGGCTGGGCGGTCTGCTGTGCCGCGCAGCCGCCGGGGCGTCTCGTCTTTCCTCTCTTCCCTCCGTTCCCCCCGACGCCTGGAGCCAGGCTCAACCCCCTGGTCTGGGTCCCTGTCACCCACCGTCGCTCGCCTGGCGTCGCTCGCCTGCCTCTGCCACCAAAGCGCGTGGTTCCATCGGCCTGCTCCCGTCAGGGCCTCTGCGGGACTTGACGACGGGCCGCGCGTTGGAGGTCTGGGCGGACGGCGCCACGTGCACGGTGACCACACGGTGCGGGACCTCCCTCGGAACCCTACAGCGCGGTGCGGCGGTCCAGGCCCTGGCCGTCCTCCGTGCGCCGGCGGGTACTCAACTCTCCCCCCTCTTTCGGAGGGGGCACGACGTACAGTGTGAGCACTCCGGTCGCGTCCAAGCGCCGCGCCGTACAGTGTGAGAACACAGATCGTGAGCGGTGAACTTTTAAACCCCGCGGTTCCGTCACACTGTTTGATATGTATATAAGTACCATGACTGAAAAACTCATACAGTGTATGCCCGGCTTAAGACAAGCAAATTATGTAACTGTACTGAAATGGATCTGGAGAGAGTGCCTTAAAGCAAGGCCTGCTACTAGTTGAGTGGCTACAATGAGCTTAGCTGCTAACCTACCAGCTCCAAAGGATGAGGGCTTGTGCCTGAGCTAACCATAGCTACAGATTAGACACCACAATCATGTAGTGTCACAGAGGGGCGGCTAACTCTACACAAAGGCCACTAGTTGACCCAATGATGGCTTCAAACAGAATCCATGCGAAAAGGAAAGGGCCGATCAGGATTCTAACAATAACGTTCAGAATAAATCTGGCGCCAATGGTTTTCCTGCTCAGAATAATAGTGATAAAATCCACAATAATAGTCAATCGTCAGAGCAGTAGCACTCATAGTTATCAGTAAACAAGTAAACACAGTAAGCAGCTTATCACCTGAATTCAGTCACTGCATGCAAAATATTCAAAGGCAGTTCAACAACTCCTTCTGGAGTAAAAACATCGGCATTAAACCTTTTTCTAAATGAGTTATGCCTAGGCAAAGATGGAGTTCTATACAAGAAATAAAGAGGTTGTTTACTGGTCTGACCTTTGCAGGACAGCTCTCAGTGGTCTTTGTGAACTGTTCGGCCAAAAACAGAAAAGATAGCCTCATCTGTCGACAGAAAAAGGGGATGAAACTCCTCGTTCTTCCTTTGGTTGGGTGCTACAACCTGATTAAAGTCCTAGGACCTCCTGTGTCAATCCGACGACCAAAGAGGTAAAGGTGATGTTTGGCTTTGTCCAGCAAGGTGTCGATCACCATTTCCTACATGTATTCCAACGTGAGGAATCTTCAGCTAAGATGAGGTCTCTTTGATACAGCTGACGCCATCTGAAGGAGATGAACCCTGTTTGCACCATTCTTTTATCATCTCGGGCTGTGGTCTCACAGGTATTGGAGTTTCTGGTCCTAAATCGTGTTGCATGCTGGGAGTCGTAGTCTGATTGGCAATTTTATGGCAAAACACTATTTTATACTCATACTTTACCCTTTGCATTTCAGTTTATTTTTCTGTGTAAAGCATTTTCATAGTTAAAAAAATGTCAAATCCTATGTAAAATTGGATGTAATTGTTAATTATTTTCCAAAAACTTTGTTTAAACACATATTTCTATGTATTATGGTTATAATCTGGATTTGGGCCAGTTGGATCTTATGAAATATGACAGATTAAGCCCCCTGATCAGTCAGAAAAACTCTAAGTGATCTCCTGCTGTTAGCAATAAGTAATGAAACCACATTTCCTTTCAGTGAACCACAAGTAGCAGAAAATCAGCATATGTTAAATTATCAGTTGTCAAAGGGTGCAAAACATCCCGCTGGCATTTTGATTCTTGGTCCTTGCAAAGCCTCTCGTGATAGATGGCACCACCGCGCTCCTGAAAAAGCCACAACAGCCACAAATGATCAAAGTTCCAGAGATAAAAAAAGGTTAAAGAGTTAAATGACCATCACTCATTTAGGTCATTTAAGTTCAGCTTTATGCCAATAAAACCATGGCAGCTTTTATAGTTGAGATTATAATTAAAACAGTGAGTTTTTAGAAGATATGTTCAGCCAAGCTGTTGAATTATTGTATTGCAGGTGTATGTAATGTACTCTTTGCTGCATGGTGAAGGATAACATAATGAGTGGAGCCTGAGGGGGCATCCAGTGTTGGCCATGGACTAATTACTGCTATCAATGTATACCAAGGTTTCAAAAAGGTAGGATAAGATACGATAAGATAGGCTTTATTGATCTCACAATGGAGAAATTCACTTGCCACATCGGTTCATACAAGAAGGTGCAGAGTAGGAAAGGTGCATTCAGTTATATACAGTGAATCTTCATATATACAATGGATCAAAAAGGATACAAAACAATACAAAAGAAATAGGAATGGGCATATGATGTCTTAGTTACATACATAGTGATCTATATGTATATAGACATATATACATACTTATATATATATACATATACCTATACACCTACATACATACGTACCTACACGTATATATGTGCATATACATTCGTGTATACATTTGTACATAAATACATACCAAACTACTAAGATCTTAATTCACTTTGAATACACTGAGTGCTTTCAATGAGATTTAAGAGCAAAGTAAGAATCCAGGTGAATGAATCACAGGCGTACATTACCCCTGCCCCTCTCCTGTTGCTGTGCATTGCTACATACTTAGCTGAATGAAGGCTCCTGCACTTCTCCCGTGCTTACAGGAAAGACAAATTTGGCTGTTCGGAAATATGTCTGGTCCTGATGAACTCAGACAGTGTGGAAACTAAAGGAGCACCTCCCATCACTGTTATCAAGGTAACACTACAAGATGTCATGTTATAGGTGGCATGCCTATTAAGCAGCCTTTTGCAGACTGGTTAGATGAGCTGATTGCTAGCTAATACCAGCTTAAATCTTTAAAGAGAGAAAGGGTAAAAATGGCAAACATTCTGTGTTACAATAACTTGAATATTAGAACTAAATTTTGCAGCTATCTTTTAAAAAAAATTGCCTAGCGTTTATCAAAAAACACAACAGTATGAAGGAATGTTGCCTTTATGGTACAAATTAAACTAAAACAAGGTGTTTATTTATTCAGGATATTCATCCAGTGTAAATCTGACATTTGCTAAGGCCTTGTCCCTACATCAGACCATTGCTTTTTTTATATGCTTCATATGTTGGGAAGATACAACAAACATGTTGGGAGATGCAACAAACCCGAAAACTGAAGACTGTTTTATCAATCGTCCTTCATTCACCTATATGCTATGGTCAGTGCCTGATAGCACAATTGCTCACTCATGTTGCCACTACTCATGTTGCTAAAGCCTGTTTTAGACCTTGCAGCTCATCGTACTTTGAACAATTTTTATCCCCTCCACTGGTCTGCTTGTGTATCAAATTGCGTCCGAATTGGGACATTCTTTCTGGCTGCTTAACTGTTTTTGTCTGAGCATGTGAACATTTTAAAATAGTTCAGAGTGAACCCATTCACTCCAGTCTCCAGACCAAAAAAAAAAAAATTAGCTTTTGAGTAACAATAACCAAAACATATTTTTTCAAATCCTGTTTGGAAACTTTACTCAAATCACAGTAATCCAAAGTATCTGAAACACAAAAACATGAAACCATCATTTACTGCGGCTCGCCCATCAGTCATTTTCTCTCCTATAAGGCTTGTGAAACTCAGTACCATTTTCTTTGACAAGATTTTTCTTTTGTTGTTTCTTCTCACTCCATTCCCCTGACAGCTGTAATTCTTGGCTCTTTGACAGATTTTCTTTCTGCTGCATTTTTGCAGTCGGATGCTTGGAGCTTGAAGTAGTTTTCAGTCACCGTGCATTTACTCTGTTCATGGCAACAATGCTAGACTATTCAGAAGCTCAGGGACCAAATGCATAAAACTCTTGTGGTTACATGTCTAAAATTCTATGAACACAAAGGCAAAAAAAGTGCCTACTTATTTATCTCACCAGACCTTTAAAGTGAATAATGCTCATATTTTTCTTTCATTCTCCGTCATTGTAAAGGTCTGTACATATTTGCAGAAAATCAACTTTATTTAGGGTTTCATTTTTTTTTTACCCTAAGCTAAGTTAATGTTTGGCATTGGTGGGTGTGTCAATCATTTTGGGATGCAACGTAACACTTCGGAGAAAGACAAGATGCACTGATCTCTAGAAACCATAGCAGTTTATGTAAACACAATGTATTTACAAATTAGATAACTTCTGCAGATGTTTGCACTTAGATTTATTTGGTGGTATCAAAGTAATAAGTGTTTAAAACAGATGCACATCACACCTTTTTAGAATTTTGTTTGTAAGAAAAGATACCAACTCGCATTTTCCTTCCACCTTCTAATTATGCACAACTTTTTCTCTATTCATGAACCTGTCTGTCTGTCTATGTTAGGGCAGCAGCTAACAATTATTTTAGTAATCGAGTATTATGTTGATTATTCTGATGATTTTTCGAGTGTTCAGAACAAAATATTCTACAGATTTCTCTTAAGAGAAAATGCAAGTAAACAAATTATTTAATTATTTTTGAAACTGTTTTATTGCTTAAGACCCTGTAATTCTTTAGTGTACATTTGAATATTTGTAACAAAGGATGCATCTGCAGCTAAAAACAAAAGCTCAGCACTTTCTTTACAGCAGTTCAGTGCTGCCCCTTTGGTATAAAACAAACACACAATGTGCCACTTGCATATGCATCCTGTTTTTTTTTTTAAACATTTATAACATCAAAAAGAGAGTAAATAATAGAGTTATACTCTTGTTTTTTGTGTGTGCAAGAACAGAAATAAAAAATAACATTACCAATTCAGTTAAATTAAATTTAAATTATATAATACTTTATTAAGCTCAAAGGAAATTAATTCAAAATCTAACTTAAATCCAAAAATTTATTTTCATTTAGGCGCAATAAAAACTTCCTTTCAACAAACTTTAATTTTAGTTTCCTCTCATGATGGGAAGTCCGGGTCTTTTCAGAGAGACAACTTGTTTAACTCCAGAACGGCTCTTAATTTAGGATATTTTTTCACCCATTTTTGGTCTTCGCAAAAATGGTTTGTGTTTAAAAATGGTTTGTGTTTAAAAATGGTTTGTGTTTAACAACTGTATTGCATTCAGTGTTTTCATTAGAAGTCTTATATTTGTCTACTTTTGTGCATTTCTTCTGTTACAAACACATTCATACATTTAAAAATATTTTAATTAAACTATGCTAAACTGCATACACACAGACTCACACAAATTCAGAAAAATTAATTAATAAATTAGGGTGGAAAGAAATTATTTGTAAATTAATTTTGCTTGTCTGTATTTCTAAGTGGCAAATTTCTCTGAAAGACAGAACTGGTGTTGAAATCAGTGTTGAAATCAGGAATGTTCCGTGTCAGTTATTTTTCTATGGAGAGCATAGCCAGAGCATTGAGTCAAACATGTGCCATGGTTTTTCTAAGGGATGTTTTTATCCTTGTTTAAAGAGTAGTAGCAGCTCTATAATTCTGATGTTGTCATTAGTGTGGTGATGAGGGTCGTTAAAGGACTTACAGTTTGGGTGAAAGTATGGTGTAGGTTATTTTCCATCAAAACCTGATAGAGAGCACCACTGAAATGCTGTAAGTGATTCTCGTAGATCAGGGACAGTTCAGTTTTAAGTCTGGCCTGATCCAATGAGGGAAGAGCTTCCACTGTGGTGTTCAGGGCTGAAGCTGAATCTGGGAACTTTCTGCTGCAACAGAGCAGTCCTGACGAGGTGCTTGGTAAAGAAAGCCTCTTCTTGACCTGGCTGTTAATGGTGTCACATTCCTGTGCAATGCAATATAATTAAAAAAGGGTATGATTTCAGCAAATGGCAAATTTGCTTAAATAAAAAGGCAAATGAAAGCATACGGGAAAACACAAGAATAAAAACCTTTAAGTTTATTCTGGAGAGAAAAGTTTATTCTGGAACAAGATGGCGGAAGAGGAGTAAGACGTGCCTCGCGTGGGCTCCCGCTTTAACCTCTTTAGTTTATGGTTCTCCACTAAATGTCCTTGCTGTTCTGAGCATTAGGTCTGTCCGGTCTCGTCCTCTAAGTGACTCCTGCCTGGAAGAGTAGAAGAATGGCGACAAATTTGAGGAAAGGCAAACACTCTAGCGTTCCGGCTGCTAGGCCCGATACCGCCTCGGAGCAGACTATTGCTATATCCGGAAGCTCAGCACCCCCTTCTCCTTCCCGTGGTGAGGCGGACGCACTCTCCTTGAAGTCCGACATTCTTGCCGCTATAAAAACCGATATCTCAGCGGTGATTAAATCCGAAATAAAAGAGGCTCTGGCTGAAGAGTTCACTTTTATTAAAGGAGAGCTACAAGCGGTGAGAGCGGAAGTGGCTAACGGCACAATGCTACTCCGTGCCGACCTAGACCACGTTAAACAAAGCGTCAAAGAGGTAGAAGACGGCTTGTCAACCTGGTCCGATGAGGTTGTTACTCTACGCACCACTGTGTTGGAGCTGAAAGAAGAAGTTGATGGGCTCAAAAAGAAGTGTGACGATATGGAAGGACGCATGAGACGGTGCAACTTGCGGATCATTGGGGTTCCCGAGACGACAGAATCCAGCTCCACTGAAACAGTGGCTAAACTGCTAGCAGAGGTGCTACAGATGGATAAAGCGCCATTGATTGACCGAGTTCATCGTACTGGCAGTGGGAGCAAGTCAGGCGATAAGCCGCGGGTCATTGTCGCTAAGCTGCACTATTATCAAGAATGTGTGGAAATATTACGTCGGGCTCGGAGCCGTGGCCCTCTTCGCTTCAAGGAGGCACCGATTATCATCACATCTGATTATACAGCGGTGGTGGCCAGGGCTCGGGCGGCGTTTTCGGAGGTGAGGAGGCTTCTTCGCAACCGACGAGATGTTCGTTACGGCCTGCTTTTTCCTGTTAGGCTCCGCATTTCTCATGGGGAGGAGGACAAGGAGTTTTTGGATGCCAATAAAGCAATGGATTACGTTAAAAAGAAAATCATCTCAGCAACGGCCAGCGAGGACCGACGTTAACTGCGGGTCCAATCCCCATCGTTCCATTATTTCAGGTTGTACAGAACTTTCCGACATTATGTCCCGTGCTATATCTTGATTTAATTTTCGACACTATTCCGAGGGACAACATTCTTCTTTTGTGTTTATGTATGAGGGTTTCACAGGGGGTCTGTCCAGATCTTGGTCAATGATGCATTTATTGTATCGATGCAGCAAGGAGCATAAACGACATTAATACTTTAAAGTAGAGGAACCTTTTTCTTTTTTCTTTTTATATATATATATATATATATATATATATATATATATATATATATATATATATATATATATATATATATATATATATATATATATATGTGTGTTTTTTTTTATTTTATTTTATATTAAATTTTTTTTTTTTTTTTTTTAGCTTTATTTAGCTTGGCGGGAGCCCAGGCAGGGAGACAAGTTCCCCAGCACAAGCACAAATGTGTGGATATTTTGTTTGTTGGGTTCTCCGTGGTTATTCAGGAGAGATGGGTGGGACTATACCGGATCTATTTGTTTTGAATATGCCTTTTGTCAGTTACCTTTTTGTGATGGTTTGTGGTTATTGTACTACATCTGATTGACCATTCATGAGCAGTCCTAATACTAATAGGTTCATCAACAGTCACCCAGTTAATTGTGTGAGTTGGAATGTGAAATCCCTTAATGGTCCAGTGAAATTTAGGAAAGTTACGACACATTTAAGACAACTTGAGGCTAATATCTCTTTCTTACAGGAGACCCATTTGTGTAAAGCAGACAGTGCAAATCTATGTAGGCGATTGTCCGGTCAGGTGTTTCAGTCTAATTTCCAATCTAAATCGAGAGGGGTAGCCATTTTAGTTGGTAAACAGGTGCAATTCACGGCGTCCTGTGTCAAAACGGACGCTGCCGGACGCTATGTTATTGTGGTTGGAAAACTGTATGCGCTTCCAGTTATTTTAGTCTCGGTATATGCTCCAAATTGGGATGATCAAACGTTTTTTAACACGCTCTTTTCAAATTTACCTAATATTTCAACACATAACCTTATAATTGGAGGAGATGTGAATTGTGTGCTATCATCCCTTGATCGTAGTACAGCGGGAAGGATCTCTCTCTCTAAATCTGCCCAGTCAATTAATTCATTTCTTAACACCTATGGAGTGGTTGACGTATGGCGTTTTCGAAATCCGACCCTAAGACGGTATTCGTTTTTTTCTCCTGTTCATAAGAGCTATTCCCGGATTGACTATTTTTTCCTCGATAAACGGATTTTACCTTTAGTGAGCGAATGTAATTATGGAGCTATAGTCGTTTCTGACCATAGTCCGCTCACAATGAAACTGAACATTCCTGTTGTGCAATCAGTCTATCGTCCTTGGCGACTTAATCCCATACTTTTATCTGACGAAAACTTCGTCGATATGCTTACTTCTGAAATTAAGTTTTTTATTGATATTAATCGGACTCCTGGGATGCCACTCAGCACTGTTTGGGAGTCATTAAAGGCTTACCTGAGAGGTCAAATCATTTCTTACTGTGCAAACAAAAAGAAGAAAGGTATCGAACGGCTAAAATTGTTAACAGATCAGATTCTACAATTAGATAGGGAATGCTCCCATACTTTTACACAAGACTCTCTTCAAAAACGTGTATTACTCCAGACAGAGTTTAACATCTTATCTACCCAACAGGCCGAATATTTATTATCCAAATCTAGGTGTGGCTACTATGAGCATGGTGAGAGGGCTGGACGCCTTCTTGCGCAGCAGCTACGGCAACGCTCAGCTAAACAGGATATCTCAGCAATTAATGATGAGCATGGTGTAAAATGTTATGAGGATGCTGGAATTAGTCTATGTTTCAGCAAATTTTACCAATCTTTGTATACCTCTGAAGCCTCACTTAACCCAACTGAATTGGATGATTTTTTTAAAGATATTAAAATCCCTTCACTAAGTTCTGATTTATCTAACGAATTGGAAAGAAATTTTTCTTTAGCTGAGATTAACTCTGCAATTAAAAATATGCAAAATGGAAAATCTCCAGGACCAGATGGTTTCCCGGCAGAATTTTTTAAGAAGTTTTCTGATTTACTTTCTCCCCTGCTGCTATCAGTTTTTGAGGAGTCTCTGGCCATACATTTACTGCCGCTGTCTATGCGTCAGGCTGTAATATCACTGCTTTTAAAGAAGGATAAAGACCCCTTGAGCTGCAGTTCATACCGCCCAATATCGTTATTAAACACTGATGTTAAAATTCTCACAAAGATGTTGGCAAAACGAGTTGAACGGATTATCCCTACAATTGTTTCACCTGACCAGACTGGTTTTATTAAAAATCGTCAATCCTTCTTTAATATCAGGCGGCTATTTAATGTGTTGTACACTTCTGCCCCGCCCGGTCACAATTGTAATGAAGTTTTAATCTCGTTGGACGCTGAGAAAGCGTTTGACCGGGTGGAATGGAACTATCTATTTAAGACCTTGGTGATGTTTAACTTCGGTCCTAAATTTGTTTCATGGGTGAAGTTGATATATACCTTGCCAATGGCAGCAGTACGCACTAACAGTAATTTATCCAGTTATTTTGAACTGAAACGTGGGACGAGGCAGGGATGCCCACTTTCGCCACTTTTATTCGCAATTGCAATTGAACCACTCGCAGTGGCCTTGCGAAACAGTCCCAAAATTAAAGGTATTGATCGGTTTGGCACTGAACATAAAGTTTCCCTATATGCTGATGATACACTTCTTTATATCTCAGATCCCTTATCTAGTATTCCTGAGTTACTTATTTTACTTCAAAAGTTTGGAAACATTTCTGGCTATAAGGTTAACCTTCAAAAAAGTGAATTGATGCCTGTGACTCCAATGGAAGTGCAGCATATGGGTTCAGTCCCTTTCAAAATTAGCCCTGCTAAATTTAAATACCTTGGTATCTGGATTACTCACAGTCACAAAGATCTTTATCCAGCAAACTATCTGCCTCTCCTGGTGAACCTTAGGAAAGACATCACTACATGGGCATCTCTGCCTCTATCCCTGGGAGGTAGAATCAATATAATCAAAATGGCAATACTGCCTAAATTACTTTATCTATTTCAGAGCGTGCCAGTGTTTCTCACCAAGACTTTCTTCACAAAATTAAATAGTGAGTTGTCGTCATTTATTTGGAATAAGAAGCACCCGCGGATAGGCTGTAAGATGCTACAGCTACCCCATGGTCTTGGTGGCTTGTCACTCCCCAATTTCCTATATTATTACTGGGCGGCTAATATTAGGGCCTTACTGTACTGGTTGAGAGAGGACAACCCTGCTCCCACTTGGGTGACTTTAGAGAGGAATTCAGTTACGGCTAGTTCTCTCTCTGCTTTACTCTGCTCCCGGTTACCGTTTGATCAACCAATCTCAACGTATACTTCTAATCCGGTTATAACTCACACAATAAAAATCTGGAATCAGTGTAGGAGGATGTTTAAAAGTACGGAATTATTAATATCTGCTCCAGTATCAAATAATCACATGTTTGCTCCTTCACTAATGGATTCTGTTTTTTATGCCTGGAGTTTAAAGGGAATAACTTCTCTAAACGATCTTTATATAGACAATAAGTTTGCCTCATTCGAACAGCTCACACAGAAATTTGATATTCACAAGTCACAGTTTTTCAGGTATTTACAATTGAGACATTTTGTAATGTCAAATTCTGGATGTTTTCCTCTACATCCACCAACTTCCCTTGTTGATGAGATTTTGATGTGCAAGTCTGTAACAAGACGCTCTATGAGTAAAGTCTATTCCCTGCTCAATTCATTTAATGATACCAATTTAGATTCCTTGAGGGTCAAGTGGGAGATGGACTTGGAGGAGTCCATATCAGATACAGTTTGGCAAAAAATTATTCAAAATATCTATTCGTCCTCAATATGTCTGAAACATGTTATAGTTCAATTCAAGGTAGTACATCGTTTACACTGGTCTAAGGACAGATTGTGTAAATTCAAAAGGGACTTGGATCCGACGTGTGATCGTTGTAAACATTCTCCAGCCACACTTTTACACACATTCTGGTCTTGTCCAAAGTTACACAGATATTGGCAAGGCATCTTCGACACTTTTTCAGGAATATTTGGACAAACTGTTTATCCATCACCACTCATCTCTCTCTTTGGGGTGGCTCCAGCAGAGACCTCTTTTAGCAAACATCAGAGGACTGTGTTAGCTTTCTGCTCTCTACTGGCTAGAAGACTTATTCTTCTTCGATGGAAGGATCCACATCCTCCAAGATATGGACATTGGTTAAGAGAAGTTATGTCTTACATTCATTTAGAGAAGATCAGATATACTGTTAGGGGATCTGTGAACAAATTCTTTGACGTCTGGCAGCCATTTATATCCTATGTCGGGAATATTTCGGCAGATAACTTTGTGTAAAGGTCAAATATTGGTTTTGTGTTGCAAACCTGTGCTTTGTATCGGCTGATGTATGAATAAAAGGTGTATTCTTGTTGGGGTAGTAGACCCGGTATAGGAGGGGAGGGTGGGGAGGGATTTTTGTTGTATATTTCGTCGGGTTTTCCCTTTTTTCTTTTTTATTTATTATTTTTTTTTATTTTTTTTTATTTTATTTTATTTTTTTGTGTGTGTGTGTGGTGTATGTAAAGAAAAAGAAGAAAAAATAATAAAAAGACCTTGATCAAAAAAAAAAAAGAATAAAAACCTATACACAAAAAAACCTAATGGTCTAAATGGTCAACCTTCTAATTTGATTTTATTTGACAATCTGATTCAAATCAGACCAAGCGGCAAGTGCTTACCTCCAGTACCAATCACTGTGTGTTCTTCTTTTCTTTGTGGGTGGGTCCTGACTAGATCCCCTGTCATATCAGGAACAGTCTCCCTGATCCACTTCACAAGTTTTGTGATTAAGTCATGAAAACTGTCCATAGATATATTAGCCAAACCTAAGATATTGTTACAATTACTGGCGATTCTGTTTCTTAACGTCAGATAAAGTCATTGCTTTAATTAGATGACAAACAGGTTACACAGAATTTATGCAGACAGAGAAACATGTATTTTAGGCTACATATGAATGCCTTTAACCAACCTGATAGCCTGGATGGGGTTCATGAATGCAGTTCTTAATGAGAATTCTTGATCTCCCATCTTGCTTCATGCATTCGGAAAGGTGCCTTAAGTCAGTTTGTCCAGACTCTGTCCATGTCAGATTACACCTGCTACTTTTGAAAAAGGATAAAAGCAAGGGAAACAACATGTGCATTGGCTCTTTCACGTTCTCTCAGGCAAAACATACACTAGAATCAGCTCCTGCAAAAAGTCCTGTAGCATGTTTTAGCTTTCTCCTTGTTTTGTTGGGTTATGGTTATTTATGACTTGTGGAGTCCCAACTCTTCAACTGTGATTTCCCCCCCATCGTTGTTCTTGTCGGGAAAGGACATGGAAGCTGCACCTTGACTGACGTTGCAATCTTGCCTTAATCTGATTATGATCCAATACTTTTATGCATGCACAATTTCTATAACAGGTGCAACATTTGCAGCACTCCAAAACCATTAAATTAGACTGCGCTGATTTGCCAAATATTTATTAATTTCACCTAGTAACCGTGGGTGATTGGCAATTT
The DNA here is from genome assembly GCF_011125445.2 of Fundulus heteroclitus. NCBI lineage: Eukaryota > Metazoa > Chordata > Actinopteri > Cyprinodontiformes > Fundulidae > Fundulus > Fundulus heteroclitus. The sequence continues at coordinate 3,927,113 of NW_023396689.1, read as the reverse complement.
CACTGCACTACTCACCCTAAAGAAAAAACATTGCGGTCAGTTGGTGGAAAATCACAGTTAAATGAGAATAAGTTGATTGAAATTTTGTTTAAATTCAGATTACATGTAGACACACACTATTAAGATTGATAATGATAATAATTTTTTTTATATATATTTTGATAATACTTTCCGCCTTCACATAATGAGGGGCAACGTCCCAGAGCCCCCTATGTGCCAGCCGCCACTGATTTAAATGTTTGTGGAGGAACCTGCTCTTAAAGTTAATTTAATTTTTCTGTGAAGGAACTATGCTTTGTTGTTCTCAACCTCTTTAAGCTGTAGCCAGACACTGCTTCACCTTCGGGTATCAGTTACATTACACTACAACATGACACCCACATACTCTGCCATCTCACTCACAGTGGAGCATTTGCCCCCCATTTCTGTTTTCAGAAATGGAATGATACTGTATACTCCTATGTGATTGGCCGCCATGCAGCCAATCAAAACAAAGTTCTGCTGTGAGCAGAGCTTGGGCTGAGCACTTTGAGAGCTAAGCAGTGAAACGAAAAAAAAAAAAAACTGGGAGCTGGCTCTCACTCGATACAAGCGGGCTCTATTGGTTTTCTACATGTATCTGCTCTCAGAGCCACATATTTTGCACATGATGCTATCACTATCTGCAGTATTGATGCAAGTTATAGATTAACGATTTAATCTAAAGTTGATTGATTTATGGATTGACTAGCGATTAATTGATAGCCAGACATTTTCTTGAAAACTCTAGTTTTCTCGTGTATCACGAGAGTCTTTCCATAACATGATGGGATAATTATTTTACAAGATGCAGGATTTAAAAAGAGCCACAGCACTATATTTTAACAATTTACTGTGTCACCTGTATTAAATATTGATTTAATAAACAAAAAGTTGTGGTTTTCTCACACATTTTTAGACATATTTATGAAATATGGTAGGAACCTATTAGGTAACTTAATAAAAACAAATAAGATGAATAAAATAAAATACATGAATCGCTAATAATCCTCATGAAAGCCCTCACCATCGACCGGGCTTATTGGCATCAATTTCTTGCTTGATGCCCTGCTGTCATCATATTTTTGCATTCTGCTGCACACATTAATACGTTTTGGTTCAGAGGTTGATGCTGCTCTGCCATGCAGCATGGCTGAATGGCGCTATTTAGGTGGTAATTTAAGGAATTTGTTGAGTGTTTATATTTAAAAATAGAACTGCATAAAGTGCATTTTCCATCCTTCTCGTCATTAAACCGTGTAAACATATTCCAAACCAGACTCTGTTTGGACCCTTTCACGGTCCTGGGGCCCGTTCTTCGTACGTTGCTTAAAACATCCGAGATCAAATGAGACATCCAAGATGATTTCATCCGGCTAATCATGATCCGGCTAATTGGGTTCTTCCAACACACCTGTTGTTTATGATTAGTATGGCTGGATTGAGTTATCTGAAATAACTGCGTGTTCATGCGTTTGTTTAAAAGGGGAAATGTATCGATAGTAGAAACAATGATCAGCAACGCTGCTATTGGCTGGTCAGCATGGCCAAAGAACGCCCACAGTTTTTCTCCCAAGCAGAACACGAGCTTTTTTGGAAGGTTATGCCGAATTTGAGTCATTAATTAAAACGACAGTGAACACCTCAAAGTCTGCTAAAGCCAAAGAGAGGGCTGGCAAAAAGTAGCAGACAAATTAATGCGTAAATACTGTCCATGGTAGATGTTTCTATCACTTTCTACAGTATGAATTTTTGCATTTTAATAATCTCATATTTACTTTGTTCTTTTATATCAGAGCCTCCACAGGACCCATTAGAACATGGGGACAAGTAAAAGTGAAATACAAGAATATTCTACAAATGGTAGCCTTTAATTATTATACTTTATTTTAAGAAGGCACTTGTTATGTCAAGAGATCCAAATTTCAGTGTCATTCCTTAGACACGAGAAGTAAAGGACACGTGCAAACTGGGAATTTTAACAAAAAAAAAATTCTTCCTTTTCCAAGTCATCCACAGTTTACACGGTAAAACTGTATTGCTCTGTGTCTAGATAATCCATCCATAGTTTTTTTCTAATACAATATACGGCTCGACAGGAAGCAAGCCTTTCAAAGTAAACTAAACTTCACAATAAAATGGCCTGAACAAATCTTCTTACTGAATATGATAAAAATAAAAAGCAAACCATCATACAAATAACCTAAATATTTTCTATTGATGGCTCTAACGCAACTTTTTCCTCTTTAAAAGCCACTGTTAAATGATGTGCTTGTCTGTTTATAGTAGCCACCAAGAAAAATCTTACTACAATTACACTGTCGCGCTGCGCTAAAGGATCCTGTCTATTGCGCAATACGCGATTAATTCGAAAAACTCTGAAATTATTCTTGCACCTTCTGCAACAGGTTGCTGTCGTAAAAATGGACATGGCTGCGGCAGACTTGCCTATCTCCTCCGCTGATACAGCTGCGATCAAATCCTGTTTACATGAAATAAGCCTGCTCGCGAGCAGGTTTAAACTGGCGCACATGTTGCTATGACAACAAGTCCAAGATGAGTTTCGAAGAACCAAACGATCCAAGATCATGCCAAATCGTCAACAATCAAATCCAGCTAACTGAGTTAGCGACGTACGAAGAACGGGCCCCTGTTCTGATATGCCTCCACCTTGATTATTACTCTTACAACTATCATGGTCTGGTTCCGCTTAAGGATGAGCAGCAGTGCCCTCTTCTTGATGGCGGCCATTCTACAACACAGAAAGAAGGTGCATGTAGCAGACATTATCAGTTAATTGGATGGAACAAACTTTAATCTAATAAACCATTAACCAACAATTAATTGTAAGTCGATTGTTGGTTTAAATCCCTAATCTGCAGACATCTGTTGATTGGAAGACACATCTTTCTGACGTTCGAAGCGTGAGTTAATAATAAATGTGCAACCTAGTCACTTTTTGACTCGTTGGGAGGAGGAGGGGGGGTTGTCTGAAATGTATTCAACAACCACAGTAATCCTCACTTACAAAGAAAAAAGACTGATTGGTCTGCAAGCAATGTTGTGGGTTAAAAAACATTATTGACACAGGGAAAAATAATTAAATACATTTGAAAAAATATGTTTTTAAAAGCCACAGAAAGCGAAGAAATCAATCAAATGTGCAAATCAATCTCGTTCCTAAACTATTACACAGAGTGATACGATTGGTGAAAGCAGAGAGACCTTTCAAAAAAAGAAGTACAACGGTTACAAAACAAACTAATTGCGGTGGTAACAGCTGCATTTTGTGATATTCGGAATCTTCTAGTAAGCAACCTTGAGGCCATAATCTGATACTGGAGAGAACCTAATTTTACCACCAGCAATGGCTATGTGTTCCTCATAAGATTTCTAACAATGGAGTCAACGGAATATTTGAAAGAATTGCCCAAGAGCCAAGAAGCACTCTCAGGGACCTTAAACAAGACCTATAAATGGCAGGAAAATCTTTTCCTATGAAAACCATAGGAAAGTCTTGAGTTTTAGTGGTCTTCCTGTACACTCACTGCACAAGACTCCATTCCTGAAGAAAAAGCATGCTGAACCTTGGTTAAAGTTTGATGTGAACTGTTTGGACAAACCAGTGAAATACTGGCCAACTATAATCTGGTCAGATTGGAATGAAGATGAACTCTTAGGATGTCATTGCAAACATCATGTTTTGTAAACGGATGGTTTTGCACATAACTGCAAAAACACCATGCCAGAACTGAGGATAGGTCAGTTTATGGGCTGTCCTAAAGCATATGGTTCTAGCAGATTTCATAGAACCGAGGAACGTTGAGTGAAGAAATGCAGAAACTCTGTCAGCTGTCAGCTCCTCCCCGATCACCCTCCAGTCTAGGAAGGAGCCGTAAAGTCAGCCTTACTTACTAACTTGCTTACTTACTCTAAACAGCTGGATTTCCCTCCGCCACACTTCTCAACAGCCACTTGAGCCAAAATATTGAAGCTCCAAAATAATTTCATACAAAATAACTGTGCTTCGATCACTGGAGATCTTTGCAAAAGCCAGTATAGATGATGGATGAATGAGTTACAGAGCCCATATTGGAACAAGTCATTAATAAATTGTGAACCCGCTGTTGTAGCGGGACCACACGTCCAAGATTAACAGGGACAGTCCCTGTTTTGGAATATGTGTCCTCGTTTAAAATGTATCGCGATTTGTCAGCGATTTCACCATTTTCTGAATGAGAACTAGGCCTGAAGTTGTGCAACAACAGCTGTTTTGGGAGCTTGTTGTGCTGCTGTCAGTTACAGACAGACAGAGCAGAAGAAAAAGAACGGGCTCTGTCACAAACGCTTCCCCTTTCGGCCCCTGCCCTCACACACACACACACACACACACACACACACACACACACACACACACAGACCTGTGCAACTTGTCTGGGGTGGGGTTATGCCTTTACATCGGGGTGAGTTACACTTAATTTGGTGGTGTGCCTAGTTTCATTATTGATTTGCATGCTTTTAGACGTTTCTTCAATATTTCTGCAATACGTTTCCCTCTCACAATATAATCTTTTTGGTGAAGTTCCCCAGTTCCTCCTGGTGAACTTCACATACCCACACCACAAACCCACAATAGAAATAGCACAACAGTCTTGTGCTATTATACAGTTGAGATGGTGTTCTCCTCCTGTTTCTTCCAAATGTAACAATGGTCATTGTGGTTCCATTTTGGTTCAGTCAGGCCACAGGACAAACTTAAGGTACTGTTATCTGCCATTTTTGAAGTAATGCCTTTTTTCTTGCTTAGTGGCCTTTCAACCCAAGCAGATACTGCACATTTATTGTGCACAACACAGGGGGCACTCTACCCCCATTGAGTGAATATGGAAATAAACACCAGAAAACCCGGCCAGGGTGCAATTAATTTATTTTATTTCGGAGTGCTGATTCTGCACTACAACAGGACACCCTGGGCAGGTCACCATGCTGCCCATATTGAATAAAAGCCATTGATGGTGAACTAATTTTACTTTCAGTAAAAATAGATTATTGCAACTGGATCTTGAGATTTTGGCAATTCCTGAAAATCCTATAAGTAATGTTTCTGGTATGAATCCAAGGTACTTTTGCACTTTGCTAGAGTTCATGAGGCAAAGGTCCTAATTTCAACACCCAGTTGACATCAGCCCATCCTCAGTATTTGACTTTGGGGCCTCAGCTAAATCTCTCCTTCCTGAATCTTTTCGTCTTCAACCTCATAACAAAGTCATAACAAGTTTACTTGAGGCTGTACCTTGCTCAGTACACAGCAACACAACAGGATTTCCTTTGCAGAACAAAATGAGAAACATTTATCACTGTGTGGGATGTTTTCAACCATCCTGAAATCATCCATTATATTGGTCTGTGATCATAATTACACTATATATGGCCCCTGTATTAGCACAGCAGCTTATAAAATGAGGGATATTAGATTTGGTATTCAGATGTATTAAATCTATAGAAAATATGATAAGAGCTTTGCAGGTGTCATGCTGACTTCTTTGTAAAATTATTAGAATTTGGGGCACAAACTCCTTTTGTTGGATGTATAAACTTGCCAACATATATAGTTATTTTCTCTCAATATGTTCCACATTCTCTATTTTTTTAATCATTAGATTTGTTGACCCATTCCGGTGCTCCAGAACTAATTTTACAAGTGTTGTGAAGTTTGTGATCTGTTAAAAGGTCACTCAGACTCCAATTACTAGTTGTCAACTTCAGCTCTTAGTAAGGAAGCACATGAAGTGGAGCTAAAGTCCATGCAAGGACCCTCAGAGGTCCTGTAATCACATGCTGCAAACACACAGCCTGCCTCTACTCAGCTTCAGTCGGTTTGTTCAGGGTGAGCTTTTCAGAATTCAGCCATCAGTCATGAATGAAGCCACCGAGAGTGACAACTCCACTGCTACATGGCCTTGTTATTATAAAGATGTGTATGGTGTACATCAGTAAAGCAGAAAAAGATGGTTTGGCAAGGAAAACGCATATAAAAATGCATTGAATCTTGCATTTGGTTTTGTACGGATGAAGCCAGGAAATAACAGGCTTTGAATGATACACAGAGCATCAATTCCTAATTTTGATATCTGTAAAATATAAAAAGATAGCTAAGAGAAACATAGAGCAACATTAGGATAAAAACCGTTAATGGCAGGCAGGTTATTGCAATTTTAGAATTAAAGCATTGAAAGAATTTTGGAGAAATTCCAGTGTGATTGCTGAAATTACTATTTATCAAAAATTAAAATAGTTTTTCAGATTTTACTTTGGAAACTTTTCCTTTCAGTTTTTTGCAAACTTGTTTTATTACAGTGAAATCATATTCTTAAAATTCTTCATTTTCTGTATTTTTTCACAAGGAAATTGATATTTGACTTTTGATTGTTTTGTTTTTTTTAGAAAAGATACTAAAGCAATTTACGTTGCAATTTATTGCATTGAGAACTGCATATACCTATGTAGAGCTGGGCAACATATTATTCAAACAAGCTTACTTTGGGCACTGTTTTGTTTTAGTAAGAGATACATTCCGGTTCTGGTCCAGGGACCACCTGTGTGAAAAGCATGAGGATTATCCCATCAAATTGAACTTGAGTGCATGAAATTAAATTTTGGTTTATTTGTGAAGCATCCACTGCTTCGTCTTGAGTCTTGTTCTAATGAAGGATGACCTTCCTTTCAAAGCAACAGAGTTCACTCTTAAGCTTGGAAATGTTTACTATAACCATATTAGATAATCCTTAGTAGGGTTCTGTTGGATCAATGGGTTTCATTACTGTCAACAACAGTGTAAATTGGAAACATGCCACCCTTTAGGAAGGTCTGAGAATGGCTGTGTTTAAGCGTGTGTCCCATAGAATTAGGAGCTTTTATGAGTGATGCTGGTTAGGATCACCGTTAACATAAAAAATCAAAAATACAAAGAAAGATCATCCTCCACATGGTTGCTGCAGTACCTGCAGCAGTGGCACAAAGCAACTGCTTTAAGCGTATGAGGTTTATTGGAAAAAGAACCAGGACACTGTTGGGCAGAAAACAGACACACCTCTGAATGTTGTTGCGGTTTGTAGCGCAGGAAGAAACAATGAGCACGAGTAGTATGGTGCTATTTTTGCTAAGTTTAGATTGATACCGGAAAGCATTTCATGTGGATGACAAGTGCAAACTCATCTACACCAAATATTTGCATTAGTGTGGACAGGGTCAAACCTTACTCTATGTATTGTGCAGTGTAACATGTATTAAAGCTACCAACCTGGGTTTTCACCATGGTCTACCCTCATATTTCCTTGCTTAATCAAAATATATTGTTTCTATGTAGAGATTGACTGATCAGAATTTTGTGTCTGATTTCCATTTTTTTACACTTTTTCCTGCCGACAGCTCTTTCCTTCCACAACCAGCAGTATATAATGACACATTTTTAAATGGTAAATGGACTGAACTTATATAGCGCATGCTGACCACCCAAAGTGCTGTACACTATAACCACATTCACCCAGTCGCTCTCAGATTCATACACCAAGACGCAGCTCAGTAGGTAACTTGGGGTTAAGTGCCTTGCCCAGGGGCACATCGACATGTGGCAGGGGGAAGCTGGAATCAAACCCACAACCCTCAGAATGCCAGACGACTACTCAACCCACCAAGCCACAGTCGCCCTTTAAAAGTGATAAGCATGCTTGTATGTGTTCCCCAGAGAATATGAGAATTTACTTTATCTCTAAAGTATAAAACAGAGCAACTCTGTGGTACTCTGTTAAGTCTTCCTGTTTTTTGCTGAAAGTCTCCTTCTCTGTCCATTTCACACAGCCTAAATAAACCACAAACCTGTCTCTGTGTTTTTTAGAAAGTTTTCTTTTAAATATCTCCTTACCTCTGTGCACCTCAGTGATACTGAACACAGCTAACTTAGAGCCTCCGTCACTCGGTAATAGCATCTACAATAAAGAAGGCTGTTTTTAACCCTCCTCAGTATTATGCAGAGGGTAACCATCAGGACCCTACATGCCAAGGATGTCCAAAACTCAGGTGACATTTTTGATGAATTTGTGTAGCCCTTGACCACAATTTTGGGTGGAGCAAATCTGGCCTTCAGGCACAAGTGGTTGATGCAGATTGTTTTATCTTTTAGGGCAAGATTTTCACAGACAAATTTTTATTTTTAGGTACAAGAAAAATTATTTCTCCGTTATTCACCAAGCTTTTGCATTTATCTTAGTTTTGTAGTTAATACCCACAACAATTGAGCAGCTTTTATTCAAAAGCACACTTGATAGATCACTGTTTTAATCATCACTCATTTTTCTCTCCAAAGGTGTTAGGATGCTTGTAAGGTTGGAAGGCTTCTGTGAAGTTGTTTTTGAGTGTTTGCTTATTATAGTCAGAGAATTTACCTCAAAATTTACATATTTCATATTCATTAACCTTTTGTAGATGGCAGCTTTCTTTTTTTCTTTGATTTTATGCAATGACATGATAAAGACATGATTTTAGCTTTTTTCCCAATAAAAAAGAAAATCTGAAACTTATCAATGGGGAAATTCTTTGCACCACAGTCTAGATCAGGGGTCATCAACCTTTCTGAAACCAAGACCTACTTCTTGGGTACTGATTAATGCGAAGGGCTACCAGTTTGATAAAGATTTAAATAAATTGCCATAACTAGCCAATTTACTCAATTTACCTTTAACTCTATGTTATTATTAATAATTAATTATATTTATATTTATGGAAACACTGATCATCTTAATGATTTCTCACAATAAATATATATAGAAACAGATACATATCAATATGCAACACTTTATTTTTATATTTTCTCTTTGTGTACATTTTTAAAATTGAACATTTTCAAATGATCACTTGTAAGACCTGTGAAATCACAATATCCCAATTTAACTAGCTTGCCACTAAATTTTTTTAACGAATCATGAATTACTTTGCACCATGTTTATACAAATAATAACTCACGTAAAATACAAAAGTCAACTCTCAAATTTTTAAATAAATCATGTCACACTTAGAAATGGACACCAAATCTTTTATGGTTTTTTGTCAGTTAGTGAGTGAGTCTTGCAAATGTGCATCAGTGAGGTGTGTTCTGTGTTTGTTCTTGATAAAGTTCATGTCAGAAAAGGCTGATTCACAGAGATAAGTTGAACCAAACAGGCTTGCAACCTTCATAGCTGCTGTGCATACACCACTGTATTTTTCTGTGTTAACAAGGCACCAAAGGTTTGGTGCAGCCTGGTGGGCTTTGAGGTGGAGGTCATTTTGCAGTCTTACAATTTCAATCTCCACCTGTTCAGCATCCAGGCTGAATGTTGCACTTAACTGCTCAGCAATGCATGATATGTCCACGTTCATGAAAGGATTAGAAATGAACAACACACATGGCTCAAGCTGATTCAGGTCACAAAACCTGTTCTCAAACTCTTGCCCAACTCTCTTTATGACCTGAGAGTGCTTTTCTGCAACTTTGTCAAAAGCCTCAGATGCAGAAGCGTTGTCTTTTAGCACCATCTGCACAGAATGAAAGTGCAGCACTTTTTTTCTTTGTAAATGCACAGAGTAAAGGTTCATCTTAGCTTTAAATGCATTTAAAGCACTTATCATATCGAACACAGTTTGACCTTTGCCTTGCAGCTCACAGTTCAAACTGTTTAGTTTTCCTGTAAGGTCCGTTAAAAATGCAAGGTCAAGTATCCACTCAGTGTCCTCCAGCAGCGCGGCGTCCTCACCTCTGGACTGCATGAACTCTTTGATTTCACCCAAAATTGACAAAAAACATTGCAAAATTCTTTCCCTGCTGAGCCATCGGATTTCTGTGTGCAGGAGAAGGTCACCATATTCAGCTGACAGCTTCTCCAAAAGTACCTTGAATGCTCTGTGCTGTTTAGCTCTGGAACGGATGCTGTTTATGATCTTCACGACGGGAGTCATTACGTGCTCAAAGCAAATCACTTTTGCACATAAGGCCTGCTGGTGTATGATGCAGTGGTACTGCAGAAAGTTTGGGAACTCTGGGTCAGCTTTACAGTGAGCAACGAATCCTGTGTGTCGGCCGATCATAGCAGGAGCCCCATCCGTAGTCACTGATACCAGCTTTTCCAGCGGCACCTTTTGTTCAACCAAAAACTCCTTTACTGCGTTATAAATGTCAACTCCCCTCGTAGTTGTCTTCAGGGGCAGTAGTGTCAGAAGTTCTTCTTTTGTGGAGAAATCATCAAACACCATCCGGATAAATACCATCAGCTGCGCCGTACTGCTGCTGTCCACCGACTCGTCACACTGGATGCTGAACCTCCGGCACCTCGCCAGATCACGGTCCAGCTGGTCGATCAAGTTCCCAGATATCGCCGACACTCTTCTTACCATTGTAGTCGCCCTGAGTTGAACATCGGAGAGAGTGGAGAGGACATCGGTTGCATACTTCTCGTCTTCAAGCACAATTTTAGCAATTATCATCATTGCTTCTTTGACAACCTCCCCATCTGTAAATGCCTTTTTTTTCTTCATCAAGAATTGCGTAGCTCTAAACGAGGTTTCGGTTGTTTTTTTGCAGTTTTTAACCGGTCTAGTGAAAAAAGACTGCTGTTTGCACAAAGTTGCCTTTAACTTGCAGACTTTTTCTGCGCGCAGCGCGCTGCCCAGTGGGTAGTTAGCATGGTAGCTTGTGTGACTCGTAGTGAAATGTCTCTCCACATTGTGCCGCTTTGCTATTGTCACAGTTGCCCCGCAAATGAAACACACGCAGGATCCTTTCACATTGGTAAAAAAAAAACTCTACCTCCCATTCGTCGTGAAAATTATATGCTTTCTTTCTTTTTTCTGGCATTTTTTGGGGTAGCTCTTCTCCTTATATTCGCTGTGTCCACTTACGTTAGCTTGTTTGTAACAGCGCAACAAATGCTACGTTTTGGTCATGCGCACAATAATAGGTCAGAGTTAATTTTTTATTAAACACAAAAAACACTTTACATTTTAATTGTTTATATACATTGTCATTTGTGAGTTACATGTAAGTACAATTTAAACAACAATACCTAAATAAATAAATAAAATAAAATAAAAAAATAGAGGCAGCTCACTGGTAAGCGCTGCTATTTGAGCTATTTTTAGAACAGGCCAGCAGGTCCTTACGGGCGACCTGGTGCCCGCGGGCACCGCATTGGTGACCCCTGGTCTAGATAGATAGATCCAAAGGTGTGTATAGTCAGTTAATGTGTTGTTGCCCAAGTCCATGTGATCCAAATAAAGGTATTATTAAAACCAAATTTAGAGAACTTTAACAGGTCACCTAATATTCTAACTAATCATGTGTCAAAATGAGAAAACATGAATTAAGTGACACAAGTCCTGTTTACACTCTTGTTTACACGTTTGCAGCTATATCACAATAGTGATATAGCTGCAAACATTTGAACCCCATGTAAGCTGACATTTGTCATTATAAACAAACTAATAGATGTCCGAGCGCTACAATGACATGTGCTTGCACACACCAAGCTGCATTGACAGAACCAGCAGAGGCACTGCAGAACCAAAGATTAGGATAGAGCGGCGAAGTTCTGAACGAATTAAGCAGCCCAGGTGCACACCCAGACTCCATTTCTAACTGTACAGTACAGCAGAGTGCCTCTGTAATGAATAATTTAACTAGCTTTCTGTTTACTTACTGATTACCTCACTCTTCAACATGTTGACTCCACTGAACTGAAACTGGCTTGGCATTTAAGTCAGAATTGATAGGATTATGGCTTTATTTAATTTTTTTTTTAATGCCAGCCACTCCTTATTGTTACGTTCCTTCATTCCCACTGAGACCTCTTTCTCTCTTGGGTGATCAATTAGGGTTTGTTTTCTTTTCGATGGCTGTCTCTTTGTCTGTTCATTTGGCTGTGTTTGCCATCTCTTGCTATTCTAACCAACCGTTTACTTCTCTATTTGTTCCAAACAAATCCAAAGTGGATGTGAAACGCATCACTTCCACTTTTCATCACAGTGTTGGGATTACTTTCACCTAGAAAATAACTTCTGTCGTTTTTTTTCACCGCAATTGTTGGGAGCTAAACATGAAAAACTGTGAGCGGTAGGAATGTGTTCTGAGCAGGAAGGGCGGTTAGACTGGGCAGCTGGAATGAAAGAAGAGGAATATCATTGTGGAGTAGTTCCACTCATGCTTTGTGCGTTAAACTAAGTACATATCCAAGTGTGTGGCACAGAATGTAATCCTGTTGGAGTCTAAGGCCAGCAGCAGCTGTTTCTGTTTGTACATGGTAATTATATCACAAGCGTAGAAATGAATGCAGGCACTAATGATTTATTGATGCTGAAGTGCATCATTATTAAAGACTGAGCTGGTGCTGAAACTGCTGCCTGTGATAGGTGAAGTTGTCTTTTGTGATTTATCACACTTCTTCACTGCGCGGAAGCAAGTGATCGATATTTTCACATGAATACCTATTCATTCTTCTGTCCTTCACATGCAGTGTGAGTGATGGCTGCCGAGTTATGCTCAGTTATTTGATTTTATCTGCTACTTGCAGGTTACAGATTTTAACAATGGCGATGTCAGGGTTCTGTCAGGGTCCAGTCCAGAACCTTCCGTTTGTCTTTACTAAAATAACATTTGTACCAAGGACTTGCTGATCTTCCATTGTTTCTGAGAAGATTTGTCTTCCACTCCCATCCACACAATTTTGAAGGTAGGATTTTCTCTCCAATTTCTGCCGATACAATACCACTGCAATTCAATTGGATTATATCTAACGGTTATATTTGGGTTTATTTCAGTGTTTCATTTATCACTGAGATCAATGGTTAACATTAAAGTGAGGCTCCATGACAGGATAGTTTTCTATAACTTTAATATGTGACTAGAGCACTCGTGTTTATTTGGAAATTAAAAGTTTGCTATTTTTTAACATTAATGCTGGGAATATTGCCTAATTAAAGAAAACAATCCTGACTGTAAACATGTTAATATGGTCCCCATTTTTACATTAGGATATAGTTTAAAATCTTTTTAAACATTAAGCAACGTTGAAAGCTTGAAGGTAGAAATATTGTTTTAAAAACATTTTTACAGTAGAAAATCTACTTTGATAGAAATATTAAAAATAAACTAAGTCAGTTCAATTTAAAATAAATATTTTATGGAGGATCCTTTATACAGCTAATAAAGGAGAGTGATAACAAGAGACAATAAAGAGGTGTTCAAATGTGTGTAGAAAAGAACAGGTGAGTAAAAGTATTTTACAAGAAACTGAAGTGATGAAGATAAAAAAAGAAATTGTGATTAATCGACTAATCAAAAAATAATCGCTAGATTATTTCACTATAAAAATAATGGTTAGTTGCAGCCCTACACTACTACTACCTTGTTACATAATTTAGGGAGCAGTCATGTGCAAGTGTAAATGGACATACAGTGTTCAGTGTGTCCATTTGAACACACTTAAAGTGAGCACAGCTCAATCAGATAACAGTGATCTATCGATGAGTCATTTTAGCTGCTCCCTTATTCAGGGAGCAAATCATTGCAACTTGTTTTTACTCCAGATGTCGTCACTGACACAAGCGAGAATGAAACCCGGGTCCCATTTCAAAGACCCAGACTTATGGGACGTTTCCACGGCACCTCTCTACTTGTCCTGCCCTAGCTTCACTCCACTGTACTGCTTTTGGTTTTCAACAGACCCGGTAACGCGGTAGCTTTAAGCCCCACGTTTGTTTTGCACCCTGCTGCTATTAAGCATTACTGAACGTAAAGAAATCATTGTATAAAAAACATAAATTAAAAAATTACAAATATTGCAAGTATGTCGTGAATTTTTTAAGTATAAAACAATCCATGGGATAAATATCTATATCATGGATCTTTCATAGGCTGGATATTGGGCATTCACATTGCGCTGTCCTGATTTGGTGGCGTGTTCTTTGGTTTAGATCCAGTATTAATGGCAAATTTGCCCATGCTGCCTCCCTCAAGCATCCTCTCTCCTGCAGTAGGTGGCTATAGCAGGAGCTATGCCCTCTACGGGACACACACACACAACGCTGGTTATATCAGCGGCCGTGAAGAATAACTTTTTGAACCATGCAGTCTGTATAGACAATGCTTCACAGCATTTTGCATACCGAATCCAGGGTTTCCCTCTCTGTAGTATTGAGTGAGTCGGCAAATCACAATTTTTTATTTTTTTTTTCCCCTTTGCTCCACGAACATTATTTTAAACACAAATGCAAGTACAGCATGCACCCTAGGCAGTCATCTACAAAAATAACATGAGTCTTCTGCAGAACACACATCAAAATACAGAAAATAAAAAGTGTCATATAACCTTCAGTATGTAAACAAACACGCAATGCTTGAGAAACATTAGCAGGCCTTGGCAAACCTGTTAGTGGAAATATAAACAGATTCTTGCATAATTAAATAATCCAAGAAGTAATTGAAAATTTCACAACTTAAGTGGTAGAAAATACTTTCTATGTATCGAACAAAAATACAGAACAACTAAAGTTCCTGTAAACGCATGAACGGAGGGAATTGCATTGATCAACATGGAACTGAAACAACATGAAACAAAGTTTTGCTTCAAGTACAACATGTAGACTTGTTAAATCTTAGTTTTTACTAATGTAAACTGTAACAACAATACTCTTGAAAATCTATACATATTTGTCAGAACTCAGAACAGAAGGATCCAGTATTCAAGATGAACAAACAGTTTATTGTGAATAACTGAGCGGACGGCGCCGGTGATCTCAGCGGGAACCTCTGCGGGCGGAGACAACAGGTTAGTGACCCCATCGGTCAGGATGTGATTTAACACGAACGTGCGGGCCACTAACCTGGTGTTATGTTCAGTTCTGCGGTCCGTTCTTCGTACGTCGCTAACTCAGTTAGCAGGATTTCATTGTTGACGATTTGGCATGATCTTGGATCGTTTGGTTCTTCGAAAGACATCCTGCACTTGTTGTCATAGCAACATGTGCTCCAGCTTAGGCCTGCTCGCGATCAGGCTTATTTCATGTAAACAAGATTAGATCACGGCTGTATAAGCGGAGGAGATGGAGAAGTCTGTCGTAGCCATGTCCATTTTTACGACTGCAACCTGTTGCGGAAGGTGCAAGAATAATTTGCAGAGTTTTTCGAATTAATCGTGTATTGCGCAATAGACAGGATCCTTTAGCGCAGCGCGACAGTGTAATTGTAGTAAGATTTTGTTGGTGGCTGTTATAAACAGAAAAACACATCATTTAACAGTGGCTTTTAAAGCAGAAAAAGTGATGTTGGAGCCATAAATCTAAAATATTTAAGTTATTTGTATGATGGTTTGCTTTTTATTTTTATCCTATAGTAAGAAGATTTGTTCAGGCCATTTTATTGTGAAGGTTAGTTTACTTTGAAAGGCTTGCTTCCTGTCGAGCCGTATATTGTATTAGAAAAAACTATGGATGGATTATCTAGCCACGGGGCAATACAGTTTTACCGTGTAAACTGTGGATGACTTGGAAAAGGAAAATTTTCATTTTTTATGGATAAAGATTTTTTTTGTTAAAATTTCCAGTTTGCATGCGTCCTTTACTTCCCGTGTCTAAGGAATGACACTGAAATTTGGATCTCTTGACATAACAAGTGCCTTTTTAAAATAAAGTATAATAATTAAAGGCTACCATTTTGTAGAATATTCTTGTATTTCACCTTTACTTGTCCCCATGTTCTAGTGGGTCCCGTGGAGGCTCTGATATAAAAGAACAAAGTAAATATCAAATTATTAAAATGCAAAAATTCATACTGTAGAAAGTGATAGAAATATCTACCATGGACAGTATTTACGCATTAATTTGTCTGCTGCTTTTTGCCAGCCCTCTCTCCTGACTTTAACAGATTTTGAGGTGTTTTAATTAATGACTCAAATTCGGCATAACCTTCCATTAATAGCTCGTGTGGTGCTTGGGAGAAAAACTGTGGGCGTTCTTTGGCCATGCTGAACAGCCAATAGCAGCGTTGCTGATCATTGTTTCTACTATCGATACATTTCCCCTTTTAAACAAATGCATGAACGCGCAGTTGTCTCAGATAACTTAATCCAGCCATACTAATCGTAAACAACAGGTGTGTTCGAAGAACCCAATTAGCCGGATCATGATTAGCCGGATGAAATCATCTTGGATGTGTCATTTGATCTCGGATGTTTTCAGCAACGTACGAAGAACGGACCCCTGGTGAAGCAGTGGTCGGGGGACGGGCTAATTGCCGTGAAGACAATCGAGGGCAGGAAGATCCAAAGGGGTCGAGCAGGAGACGATGTCCGGAATGTGGTCAGTGGTCGGTAACAGGAGGTCAGAAAGCTGATGAGGTACCAAGGGATAATCCAGAGCAAAGTCGGGTCACAGTCCAGAGATCGGTACACGGGTAAACAGAGATCAAGCAGGATATCAAGTCGGGCGGGCATCTAGAAACAGGCAAACGGGTCAGGAAGGAACAGGCAAACTCGGAGGTCAAGGAACAGAACAGGTCAGGGATAGGTAATCAGAATACAAAAACGCTGGAATAGATCAATCACTAGGACGAAATAAACTGGCACTGCTGTCTTGTCTGAAGGGTGAATCTATACTGTCAAACGCAGGTGGAACAGGTGAGCAGTAATGAGAACAGTGCGAAGTAACAACAGGTGTGAAATGGGTGAACAGAACAGGTAACAGTACCAAAATCATGACACATCTTGTTTGTCAAACAACAAATGTAGCATCACAGTGTCATAGTACCGTTTTTTTTCCCCCCTGCACTTGGAGATCTTTTGATAGAAAGTACAGTATAAATTAAATGTATTATTATTATTATTATTATTGTTATTATTATTATTACATCTAACATAGTTGCTAAGTTAACTAGTTAACATGTTAGAAACTATGTCTATGGGTGAGAGCTGGAACAAAACTCTGACAAATCTATGCCCTTCAGGCCAAACAGTAAAGATTGGTTATAGTTTTTACAGGCCTGCAGCTCCCACAGAGAATTATTTTTTTAACCTCCTTTTTTGAATACATAATGTATTAACTAGTTTCAGGATAGAAGGATGATTTTACCCAGTATGACAAAGAGTGTTGCTGAACATAATTACCAAATATAGCTTTAAATAGATTGGGATCTTGTGTCTGTACCTTAGCCTTAACTGAGTTGATGACATTACATGCAGTGCTGGCATCAACAGTTGCTGGAACCTTGGCTGTTGCCTAAATAACAATTTCAGAGGAAATAACATGGATGAAACTCCCTGTTAACACTTAAATATCTGAGCTGCAGAGACAAAACTTTATAGTAACTTGTCCTGGATAACACCACCTCTTGTTCACAAGCACTGTCAATCCACCACCTTTGCTCCTTCTTCTCTTCTTTAAATGTCTCTCTGCTCATATGCTCAGAAAGCCTGGGAAAAGAGATGCTGGAGTCGGGATATGATCTTGTGGCCATGTTTCAGTTAAACACAAAATACTTTAATGTTTTGAAACCCAGGACCCAGAATGTAGCCAGACAAGATCAGATGTAGTTAAGAAATCCGTTTATTGAGGTGAAAACTGCTGCAGGTTGAATAACAGTCCGATCTGGACAGGTTGAATGATCTTACTCATGGGACAGGCAGATGCTCTGTGGTCGAAAAAAAGGCTCAGGGTCAGAACCAATAGCAGAGTCAGGCAGGATGATC
Organism: Fundulus heteroclitus; assembly: GCF_011125445.2. Classification (NCBI taxonomy): domain Eukaryota; kingdom Metazoa; phylum Chordata; class Actinopteri; order Cyprinodontiformes; family Fundulidae; genus Fundulus; species Fundulus heteroclitus. The sequence continues at coordinate 3,909,330 of NW_023396689.1, read as the reverse complement.
AGGTGGAATAACCAGAATCCGAATTCCAAGAGTCGGGGCACCTCCTGAGGCCATTGTTTACACTAGCTTGAGTTTACCTTAAAGTTACACAAACACCATTAGATCGACATTAATCTTCCATATTAATGCTGTAATAACGTTTTTAGTTTTCAGCCACTCAATGACAACTATTTTGTTATACTATTTTGTTATTAATTCTTTCCAAAAAGCCGCCAAATGTGAAAAGCTTCCCAAACTTTTACAACCCAGCCATAAGCAATTTTTCCCAGCTGAATGTGCTCAAAACAAGCCCAATTGTGTGGAAATCCACCCAATCTGGCAACACACTACATTATTGCCTTTTTTCTTTAGATTTTGGTATTGAATTGAGGTAATAAATATTTTCTTAGCACTGTACAAGTGATCACTGAGCCACTGTTCAGCCTAAAGCAATTAAATGTTTTTTGAAAAACTGTGTCCCCCTGAAAAAATGGAATACCCCCCTTTAATTTGTTTCTGCAGTCGGGTCTGAGTGAGCACAACCCATATACGGAGGCCTTAGTCCTCAACGTGTTTTGATTACGGCCCGAGGTCCTTTACCGCAAGTCTTCCCCCTCTTGCAAACCCTGTTTCCTGTCAGCCTACTTTGAGAAAAACAAGCCGTGCCGGAAAATCCCAGAAAAAAGAATATATGTTAAAAAAGGTAATTTGCTGCCGCCTTAACAATTTCCCGAATCTCACTTTTTTATTTCTTGGAGCGATTTCGTAGTCCAGGCTAAAGGATGGCAAAGCTACAAGTGAAGATGTTTGGATGTTCATTATACCATCCCCCACCATACTACAAAAATGACCAATTGGGGTTGGGCGGGACACTCTGCAACCTGGTTGTATGTGAAGTGCATACTTTAGATTTAGAGACCAAAATTAGTTACTCTCAGACACACCTCAGAACAGGGGGTAAAATGGGGGAACGTCGGGTAAATTAATGAGGAATTCATGCCAAAGCTTTGGCAGTTTCATTTTATATGGACCTCAACTGAATGATTTTAATGCGAAAAGGAACACGATTCGTCCACTTTAAATTATAACTAACTCAGTGTAAAAGCATAACCTTTCTATAAGAGAAATTTGGAAAAATTCCACCAAAGTGGACGATCCAAAAACACACTGAGGGATAGGGCCAATTGTGGGGATGAGGGGGTAATTAAGTAATGGTCTGATCAGGATAAATGACAGCTAGTTTAATTTGACATTTTGAAACATGGACTGTGACCAGGGTGGTGGTTTTGCCCTGGATTGTTCTTTTAAGGTGATGGATTTTTCACCCCCTCGTCACCGGAAGTTGTAGGCAACTTTGTGGAGCCATCAGGCCTAAGTCTTATCAGTTCAAGCTGCTGACTAAAAACACTGACTCAGCCGTGCCTGAAGCTGGTGCTGCCAAGGCAGAGGAGCACAGAATGGATGCAGTTTCTGAGTCGTAAAATTATGTTAGCAGCATCATTGTTTACATAGGCTAATGTAGGCTTTACATTTAACTGTTTTAGATGTGACACCCAGCTTGATACACTGAGCTGTTCCAAGCAGGCGGTTGCAAGGATGCGCAGCATCACAGTCCCTCTCTGTTCTTACTGACAGGTGTACGGTGAGAGCCTGCTGGAAAAGAAACGGCTCTAGGTGCTCAGCTAGCTAATCAAACATTTTACCATCTGTTCCGCCGCTTCATCCCACTGGCAGAAAGCTTGAGAATTGTAGGAATTTGCCACAAGAAATGTAGGCAACAGTACGCTTGACTATGAAGGGTAAAACGTCTGCGGAGAGTCAGCATGGAGTCTACCAAACTCACAGTATGCACACAGTATGCCCAAGTCTGAAGGGGCCTTTAGGCAGCCCTTGCCCACAGTACGACCTAGCAACAATAAACCTGGTAAGTTAATTTAATATAAAAGTTACATTTATTTTGGACTCATGTTAGAAACAGGGCAGTGTAGTCCAACTACTCTGTCCTCCCGACAGAGATAGATAGCTCTCTCTCTCAGGAGAGAGCCGGTATGTGAAGGGGCGGAGTGATATTACACACTTGGGAAGAATATTTAGTGCGCCTTATAATCCGGTGCGCCCTACCTGTGTTTTATTTCCAAACACAGGCCTGTGACATAGACATGTGCCAAGCTGTACCATTTTAACCAATAGGAAAATTCAACTGCCACATTTCAACCCAAAAAGGTTAGATAAGGTAAGATATTGCAGACTTAAACATGTTTACAGGAAAATTTACACAGTTTCATACACATAGCAGCTTAAGGCCCAATGTATATAGTTTATCTGCAAAATTGTTGATTTGGGATCAAGTTGCTCTTTGTGTGTTGTCTAGCACAGCAGAGCACAAGGCCATTACTTTAGGCAACAACAAATGGATTTTAGAGTATAGCGGAACAGGTCCTGCATTCGGTGTGCAAGCCCCAATAACCAGATGATGTAATAAAAGAGCACTGAATAATAGGAAAAGTACAATGAACAGTAGTTATGGGAGTAAACTTTATAAATAATTGTTACTACAGAGGCTTAAACTGTAAAATCTTAACTAAGTTACAACATGAACCAGTTATGATTCACTGTTCATATTTTTTCTCAAGCCAGAACCAGTAAATAATGTTGTGGATGATATGCCTCCTCAGTGTCACAGGTAGGACTGGGACATCATCTGCTATCAGGTCAGGATGGTCATCCCAGTTTTCAAGAAAAAGGACCAAAACATATTCTAACATTTGAGGAATCCTACTTCTCAGCTCCACTGGGAAAGTGTTGAAAATGTGACCGTAATGGGTTTTCAAACCTCAGATTCAGGATTCTTCCTCTTTGAGAGACTGCCCCTTGTCTCTTGTCCCTTTTTGTGGTGTTCATAGATAGGATTTCAAAGCATAGACATGGTGAAGAGGGTATTGATTAGAGAACATCAAGAACTGATCTGCTTTTTGTGGATGATTTTGCTCTGTCATATTCTTCAAGCCATAATCGTCTGCATGTACTTGTGAGTTTACAGTCAAGTGGGCACTGCACTGTTGTGGTGAAGAAAGAGCTGAGCCAAAAAATGAAACTTATGATTCATTGATATGTCTGTGTTTTGACACTGCTAGGGTCATAAGACATGGATTTGGACTGAAATGACAAGGTCCTGGATTCAGGCTTCATTGTTATGGTGGTTAGGCCCACCCCTTCGAGATAAAATGCAGAGCTTCATGACCTTATGAAATGTTACAGTTCAGCTACTACTCATCCGTATTGGGGAGTGCTGGCCTAGTGGTTAGAGCAGCGTGCTTGCACTCAAGTTTAATCCCCAGTGCCTGCACTCTGGGTCCCTGAGCAAGACCCTTAACCCCTGAACGCTTCCTGGGCGCCGCACAGCGGCAGCCCACTGCTCCCCTAGGGGATGGGTTAAAAGCAGATACCACATTTCGTTGCTTGTACTTGTGACAGTGCAATGACAATAAAATGTAATTCTATTTTATTCATTTAACGAGTCAACTGCAATTGGTGTAGTTGCAAAATTACAGAATCTGTGTGTTCAATATGTTCACTTAGGTCAATCCATTTCAGTGCCCTTGTGCTAGGTCTACAGGGAGTCCGGAAGCAATGCGCATGCATGCTTTGCTGCCTGCCACATTGTATTCTTTATAACTGCCATTGGAAGGTGATAAATGGAGCATTCCTTCAGTACCGTACATTTTGCCTTTAACATGACGTTATCCTACTGCTCAGTGAATTGTTCTCTTGGGAATAATAAAGATCAACTGATTCAGTTACCACATAGATCTAATTCTATAGTAATCAATCACACACTGACTGACCTGGGCTTTAAGGCCAATAAATCAGTTTTAATAGCAGCATCTGCTCCAAAATGCATTTCTGTTATCTATGCATAAATTAACGTATCAGAATCTGAGAATAATAAGCATTTCCCCTAAATTTAAATACAGTCGGAAGGGAATCTTTACAGAGGCGATTCCCTGCACTCTCCTGGGATCTCTTAGAGCTGATGTGCAACCAATGGTAGGTTTGATAGTCATTATTATTAACATGGTAGATTGATAACATTGAGGTTGACCAGAAATGAGGTAAAGAGCCTCTGGATACTAAGAATATTATGCCACAACCACTGAAAGCTATATATATATTTTTTCTATTGGCATTTGTTTACAAAGAAGAGTAAAGCCTCTTTTCAACTAGTAACTACTCGGCTCAACTTGGTTTTTAGAGTTTTGTATTAGTTACTTGAACTAGGTACCAGCCCTTTTTCTAATTAACTATTTGGCTGGGGTTCCAAGTGAGCTGAGTCGAAGTGCCAATACAGGAGCTGAGCGGCGGTTTGTTGCCTCAAGAAAGAAGTAGTCTCATTAGAATCAGACCTTTTTAGACATTAAATTTATAACACTGAAAATGTATCTTGTTAAATTATATATGTGATTCTTTTTTACTTTAAATTTGTCAGAAAAAAAATCACCTGCACCACTTTGCCTGAAAAAAAAAGTTCAGAAATTCAGCTGCTGGAATTTGCTTGCAAATGTGTTGATCTTTTTGTGACATAAACCAAAGCAATCAGCACTAGATCAAGTCAAGTGGCGTTTAGCCAATCAAATTATGCTTATTCAATCACATGACATACCAGTGCATGGGCAGAGGTGAGTTTCTAAATAGTTAACCTGTTACTCCAAGAGGAGCGACGTAGACGGAAGAAAGCTGTGGAGGCAGCAAATGTGCCGAAAAGGACAGCAGATATCCACAGGAGGTTCCTGACCTAGCAGCACTTCCAGCTCGAGGAAAGGAGACATCTCAGATATTGCAGGGTAAGCTGACGCAAATGTTTTTAATTACAGCCACCATGAAACTAGCACTACAGGAGAAAATAGAGGAGCTAATTTCAGCCAGGGCTTTGCATATAACTTGCTTTATTGTTAAAATTGTTGCATGTAACCATGTGACATTTATTAACAAGTATTTGTATTATGCGTGTTTTTCAGTTAAATGTCGCCATAAAATGTAAGTTAAACGTCGAGCTGCTATGTCACCTTCATAGACTCTCAGTGGTGGCATACCTTCAGGATTTCCAGAGAGACCTTAATCTTTCTATGCAATAAAGTGCAAATAAGAATAAATTTGTGCTGTTTTAAATGTCTAGCCCTGGTTTGATTAAACCTTCCATGTTTTTACATGTCTGAAAGTGATTAAATAATTGGGGGCAAGTAAATTGAGACCCACTCGGGAAGATAAATCTGCATACCACCCCACCCCCCACAGAAAAAAAAAAAATCACACAGCAGCCTACTTCGTGCACCGACAACCAGAAAGTAAGTGAATTTTTTGCCATGTTGTAAGACTGACCGTAATCTATAAGGTATCAAAACAGTAGCTTGTAGTTGGGGTCCATAATTTCCATAATGCAGAAAACACAGACAATCGCACAATTTACAGTAAACAGTAAAACCTTCAATCTACCAAACGAGCAGGACACTGCGGTGGGCTCAGCGTGCACACCTGCCGTCAAATGGAAATACGCTAGCAAAGAGCTGATCACTTTTTTTTTGTTTATTCATGCTTTTATTTCATCTCTTTTTTTATCAAGAACAAGAAGAGAAAAAAAGAAAGAGAAGAGGTGAAAGAAACAAGAGATAAAAGGGAGAGAATGATAAAACGTCCTCCGTCTGCTCCATCACCTGGAAAGAGAGATGCAAAAAGAACAGCACAACCAACAGACATAAAGCAACAGATACAATCGAGTAACACCTTGATGCCATTGCTAAATCATATGTATTAATATTTAAGCTGACATGCTGAAAAAAGAAAGTGAAAGAAAATAAATAAATAAATAAATTACAGGCTTTCTGTATATAAGTGAACACTTAATACCTGGAACCCTGCACCTGTGGTAGTTTGTGAGAGTGCACTAGTTTAGGTGAAAATTATCCAGAAGGAAATAGCTCGATAGTGGTTGTGGACAACCAAAGACCCACCTTACCCGAGCACAGAGGCAGGGGTCAGGGTACCCATAACCCCGGACTCCCCAAGGGGTCCCCAAAGCAGGGCGCCCAAGAGGGGCCAACACAGGAAATCTGCAACCCCCCACAAGGAAAAAGGAGAGACGACCCCGAGGAAATCCCCCAGCCACCGCAATGCAGATGCCCCCAGGAGCCGCGGGGACGAGTCTGTGGGCTCCACCGGCAGCCAGCCACGCTGAAGTGGTCCCGGCCATGGGCCCTGAGGGCCACAGGGGCGCCACGCCCCCGTGGCGGGGGCCCCGGCCGACCACCGGGGGGCCAGGCCCCGCGAAGCAGCCACCGGGAATGGGCCGGCACCCACCAGGGAACCCGCCCCAAACCCAGGGACCGTCAATGCGCCAGAGGGCCAAGGCGCCTGTCAGCGCAGCGGAGGAGGGCAGGACGTGGGGGGATGGGCTCCACACCTAGTGGAGACTTGAGATGTTCCTGGGAGAGGGAGCGGACCGGACCCGTACCTTGAAGAAAAAAAAATACTCATTCACACCATCCCTCCCTAGTGACTGCCCGTGCCTGACCCCCGGACCAGACGCCCCCCGGACCAGGCCCCCCAAAGAGGGGGGGCCAACACGACCCATACGGGCCACCCAACCAGAACCCCCCTCACCCCCTAAATACCTAATAAACCCCCTCCCTCCCCGATCTTACCCTAGCCACCCCTGCCCTGATCACTTTTTTGACAAACGAGTGCAGCCAACTGAAGGCTCCCTCCCACGTGTTTGCGGATTTGAGTCCAGGCACACAAAGCTGTTGTTTTCACCCAGAAATCTGCTCGGCGGGAAGAAGTCTTCCCATCAAACTGTTTTGTATGTGACTCAGAGCGGATGCGCTGAGCAGCTGCAAGCTCGGCGTCACTGTCACTCTGTGCTGCAGACAGGTGAGCAATGGGTGCTATCGATACCCCCGCTTTGTGCCTCAGGCAGAAAGTGTAGGAAATGTAGCAAAGTACGCTCGACTCTGAAGCAAAACATCCACAGAAGGTACTCGCTGCTCACGGTATGAGCACTGTATTGAATTGAATTGAATTGTATGCCTGAGCAGACCTGGCTGCAAATTAACGGGGGCCTTTCTATGTTTTCAGGGATGCACATTTTTCAGCAAACATTTTACCAAACATTTTATTAGCTTTCAGGCTGATCAGTGGCTTCTGTGACCACTCCTACAGTGCTGCAGAAAAAAAATCTCAATTGAATTCCAAAATCTAAGAAGTAAAAGTGTTGTGAATTGGACTTATTTTGAACACGTTAGGATGGAGAAAATATTTTTGGTGGGTTGTTAAAATTTGGGCTTCTTTTTACAACATTTGGCGAGTTTTTAGAAATAATTAATGGGAAAGTTCTATCCAAATAGTTGTGTGGCAGAACAGTAAAAACTTCTACATTTTGATGTCATGTTTGCCTTGAGATGTCGGGCCCACATGCAGAAAACACACTCGGAAACACAGGTCAGAATTCAAGGATTTATTAATAACTCGGGAGCACACGGAGCGCAGCGCTAGTCTGCGGGGCGGGGGACGATGGCGGCTCGAACTTATCCCGGGACCAAGGGACCAGACCAGTCTAGGAGGTAAGGGATATGTGATTAACAGAAGGTAAGAAATGGGAGATAAAGCTATAAACGTAAGCTTACCACGAGGATTGGTTAACCGAGCGGGGAGACGGTAAGGAGGACTCAGCTGGATTGTCTTGAGCAGGCGTTCGGGTCGACGGAGAGCGGGGCGAGGGGGTCCGAGCAGCAACGAGGGCGTCCAGGGATCCAGAGCAGCGAGAGGAACCGGAGAGAGAGTTGGTGTGACTCGCGTCCTGAGCTGAGGTACGTCTGGTCGAGTCGAGGAACTCTAGAGTCATTCGGGGTTCACGTAGACACAGGGAAACCTTGAGAGAGAGCAAACGAAGGATTAGTCTCTGGGAACAAGAGTGGGCTAGAGGTCGAGGCTGTCACGCATACCGCAACGAAAACACTCTGGCGTCCTCTCGCTGTTCGGACGCAGTTCTTATAGAACGCTCAGATGCTGCTGAACGAGCTGCAGGTGTGCGCACTCCGCCCACCGTCCAACCACGAACACCTGTGAAGGAGCAGAGGTAACGGAGCTGGCAGCAAGCTGCACAGCCCTGCCAGCTGAGTCCTGACACCACCCCCCCCTCAAGGGTCGCCACCTGGCGGCCCAGAGGAGGAAGTGGAGGGACGAGAGGAGACGAACGCCTCGATGAGAGACTGGTCAGGGATGGAAGAACCAGCGAGCCAAGAGCGCTCCTCAGGACCGCAACCTACCCAGTCGACGAGGTACTGGAACCCCTTACCTCGCCGACGGGAGGCCACAATCTGCTGGACCTGTCGTCCCTGATGGTCCTGGGCGGGTGGTGGGGGTTCGGCCGGAGGGCACAAGGAGCTAGTGAGAACAGGTTTGATTTGTGAGACGTGGAACGTGGGATGAACCCGGGAGTGGGACGGGAGACGAAGGCGAACGGTCGTTGGGCTGACTATGGAGGTGATCTCGAAGGGGCCGGCGAAGCGTGGAGACAACTTCTTGGAGGCTGCTCGGGAGGGTAGGTCTCGAGTGGAGAGCCAAACTCGCTGACCGGGACGGTAACTGGGAGCTGGGGTGCGTCTTCGATCAGCGAATCGGCGGTTCTGTTCTGCAGTGTTCTTGAGGGCCTGGATTGTTTGGGTCCAGTAATGTCTGCACCGGGTGATGTGGTCCTTTACTGAGGGAACCGTTACTCGGGGGTTGTCGTCAGGAAGCAGAGGTGGTTGATAGCCCAGGGAGATCTCGAAGGGGGACAGGCCGGTGGCTGTGGAGACATGACTGTTGTGAGCGTACTCGACCCAGGGGAGGAACTTATTCCATTCGGATGGGTTCTGGGAGGTTAGGCAACGGAGGGCGTTCTCCAGCTCCTGGTTCATCCGCTCTGTCTGACCGTTGGTCTGAGGGTGATAGCCGGAGGTTAGCGTGTACCGGGCCCCAAGGGCCACGGCAAACTCCTTCCAAACCCTGGAGATGAACTGGGGACCACGGTCAGACAGGATCTCCCGGGGGATTCCGTGGAGGCGGAAAACGTGTCGAACCAGGAGCTGGGCCGTGAGATAGGCGGAGGGGAGCTTGCGGAGTGCGATGAGGTGACAGGCCTTAGAAAAACGGTCAATAACTGTGAGGATGGTTGTCATCCCCTGGGACGAGGGGAGCCCGGTGACGAAGTCCAGGGCGATGTGGGACCAGGGACGATCGGGAACGGGTAGCGGCTGTAGGAGGCCTGCAGGGGGTCTGTTAGATGGCTTGCTCTGAGCACACACGGGACAGGAGAGAACAAAAGTCTTGACATCTTGAGACAAGGTGGGCCACCAAAAGTGGCGAGAGATGAGGGTGCGGGTTCGGTAAACACCAGGATGGGCAGAGAATTTCTCAGAGTGCGCCCACTGGAGCACACGGGAACGAACCGAGGCTGGGACATAGTTCCGGCCGGGTGGTCCAGTACCTGGGTCGGGGTCTGACTGCAGTGCCTGAGCGATCAAATCCTGAATCTCCCACTGGAGGGCTCCAAACACACAGGATGAAGGGAGAATGGTGGCTGGACTCTCGTCCGAGTCAGGGGGAGAGTAAAGGCGGGACAGAGCATCAGGCTTCTGGTTCTTCGACCCGGGGCGAAACGTGATGGACAAATTAAAACGGGAAAAAAAAGGGACCAGCGGGCCTGCCTGGGATTTAACCTCTTCGCTGTCTGGATATAGGCCAAGTTCTTGTGATCGGTCCAGATAAGGACAGGCTGCTCGGACCCCTCAAGCCAGTGTCGCCATTCCTCCAAGGCGAGCTTGATGGCGAGCAGCTCTCTATCTCCCACATCATAATTGCGTTCGGCCGGTGTCAGGCGCCGGGAGAAAAAGGCGCAGGGGTGAAGCTTCTGGTCAGACTGTGAGTTCTGGGAGAGAATGGCTCCAACCCCTGTATCCGAAGCATCAATCTCCACCACAAACTGTCTACTGGGGTCAGGGTGAATGAGGATGGGCGCCTGGGAGAACCTCTTCTTTAGGTCAATGAACGCAGAGTCAGCTTCAGGGCTCCACAAGAAAGAGGACTTGGTGGACGTGAGTGCGTGGAGAGGAGCGGCGATCTGGCTGTATCCTCTAATGAACCTTCGATAGAAGTTAGCGAAACCAAGGAAACGTTGCAGCTGTTTCCTGGTCTCGGGAACCGGCCAGTCGAGAACCGCCTTAATCTTGTCTGGGTCTGAGCGAACTTGTCCTCCCTCCAGGATGAGCCCGAGAAATGATACTGAGGACTTGTGAAACTCACATTTCTCCGCCTTCACGAATAGCTTGTTCTCTATGGAGTGAGGATTGTCTGAAAAAGATTTGAATAAATATAAAAGGATATATATACATATACATACATTTATAAATATCCACGTACAAAATACAAATATAAAAATGTGACATACAAATAAATAAAACAAATTTATATAAATAAACGTGTCTTTATAAATATATTTTCGAGATTTGAAAAAAAATATGCTTGACTTTGTATGTGGAATCTGCATCTGTGAATCTCCTTTTTGCTTTTATGTCAATGACGTAATTTTGAGACATTCCTACTGCACACCAAGATCCACAAATAAATACCACTAGATTTGAATGCGAAGACACTAGCTATGCAGCCACAGCTAGTCTGGCAGAGCCGAGATAAAGGCAAGCGCTAACCACGACATTCAGCAGAATCTGGAGTGGATGATGGATAGAGCCGGTGATCAAGAAGCATTTACTGTAATTAGTGCTTTTTGCATTATTTTACACATAATGTGAGTTGATCTTCTATGTTGATCTTATAGTTGCGATTGAGGCCAGAACCGGATACCAATGACTGTACAGCCAGAGCCTAGCTATCGTTGCACAACGCCTTTGCACAACACTGCCATCTGCTGGTTGTTCAGTGGAGGGTGTCTTCACATTCAAATCTAGTGGTATTTATTTGTGGATCTTGGTGTGCAGTAGGAATGTTTCAAAATTACATCATCGACATGGAAGCAAAAACGAGATTCACAAATGCAAAAAGGAGATTCACAAATGCAGATTCCACATACAAAGTCAAGCATATTTATTTTCAAATCTCGAAAATATATTTACAAACACACCTTTATTTATATAAATTTGTTTATTTATTTGTATGTCACATTTTTATATTTGTATTTTGTACTTGGATATTTATAAATGTATGTATATGTATATATATCCTTTTATATTTATTTAAATCTTTTTCAGACAATCCTCACTCCATAGTTCTCTAACAGGCGTTGGAGGACTTGTCGAACATGGTCTTGATGCTCTGAGTGATTGCGGGAGTATATGAGGATGTCGTCTAGATACACGAAGACAAATACGTTAAGGAAGTCCCGGAGGACATCATTGACCAAAGCCTGAAAGACAGCTGGGGCATTGCATAAACCGAAGGGCATAACCCGGTACTCGAAGTGTCCCAGGGGGGTCTTGAAGGCAGTTTTCCACTCGTCCCCCCGACGGATCCGCACCAAGTGGTAAGCATTACGGAGATCTAGTTTGGTAAAGACCTTAGCTGACTGGACCGGTTCTAGGGCGGAGGAGAGTAGTGGAAGAGGGTATTTGTTTTTAACGGTAATTGCGTTTAGACCCCGATAATCGATGCACGGACGCAGAGAGCCGTCCTTCTTGGATACGAAGAAAAAGCCTGCCCCTACCGGGGAAGACGAGGCTCGAATAAGACCTGCCGCTAAGGATTCCTTTACGTACTTCTCAAGGGCCTGACGCTCAGCCATAGAAATGTTGTAAAGGCGGCTAACCGGCAACGGGGCACCAGGCAGAAGATCGATTGCGCAGTCATAAGGCCTGTGCGGCGGCAAGGAGCAGGCTTGGGATTTGCTAAAGACCTGTCTTAGGTCATGGTAGCACTCGGGTACTAGCTCCACTAGTTCCGGATCCGCCGGAACGGAGGACTGCGAAACGGTTTGACAGGGAGGAACTGCTGACTGTAAACAGGCAGCATGGCAACCTGTGGACCAGGACTCTACCCGATGGTCCACCCAATTAATGTGCGGATTATGTCGCTGTAACCAAGGAACACCTAGCACTAAGGTGGCATGTCTTACTGGGAAAACAAGGAAAGCTAACCGTTCTCTGTGATTACCGGAAACTACTAACTCAAGTGGTCTAGTGCTATGAGTAATACTAGGGAGGACCCCTCCATCCAGGGCTGAGACGTGGAGGGAAGAACTTAACGGGACCGTCTCGAGTCCGACCCGACGGACGAAAGCACTATCGATTAGATTAAAATCACAGCCGGAATCTACTAGGGCTGATAAAGAAAACGAGTCACGAGAGGTTACTACGGTTGCTTTTAAACTAAGTCGCGGAGAGGAAGAGGACGTTAACTGGAGCGGGTCCGTCGGCTTCTCCGCTACAGCCGGCGGACCTGATCTTTTGGCCGCTCGGGGCAGTCCCTAATAAAATGAGCAGGGGAGGCGCAGTACAAACACAGCCTAGTGGACATTCGCTGCTCCCTCTGCTCAGGTGTCAACCGCACACGACCCAATTGCATGGGTTCAGGAGGCGGGGAGCGAGGTGCCGCAGGGCTAGGTGGTCTTCGCTCGGGGGGTTGAGTTCGGTAAACGAGAGGCCCGAGGGAGCGATTCTTAGAGCGGGAGCGAAGGCGATTATCTAAGCGGATGGCCAATGCAATAAATTCATTTAGAGTAGCGGGTTCCTCCTGACGTGCTAGCTCATCCTTAAGCGAATCATCTAACGCCTGAAAAAATACCGTCTTTAAAGCACGCTGCTCCCAGCCAGCCGCAGCGGCCAGCGTACGGAATTCAACAGCGAAATCAGCAAGGCGTCTTCCCCGCTGCCGGAGAGCTAAAAGCCGCCTGGAATCCTGCACCTGATCTACCTCAGCTGCAAAGATCATTTTAAATTCAGACAGGAACTCGTTAAATGTACAGCCAAACTGCTGGCAATTGGGGAACCGGGCCTCTGCCCACCTGAGCGCGCGGCCCGTGAGCAAACGTAAAATAAAGGTAATCTTAGCTTCAACTGAAGAAAACGAACGAGGGGACCGATTAAAAACTAAGGAGCATTGGAAAAGAAACCCCCCGCAGTCACTACTCTCTCCGGAGAATTTCTCCGGAGCGGGAGAGGAAGACTCGGAACCAGACGGTGACGTCACTGAAGGCGGAGCTGGGTCGGAAGCGGAAACGGAAGGGGCCGAGGCTGCGGGCTGCTGGCTAGCACTTAGCATCACAGTTAGCTGGTTGATTTGACCGGCTAAGCTCTGCAGATGGCCTTGTAGGCCTAACACCGTGGACTCTAAGCCCCGAATCTGATCCTGTTGGGCCGCTAACGCCCCTCCGAGTGTGTCTGCTGGGTCACTTTGTTGGCCAGAGTGTTCTTCTGTCATGTTTGCCTTGAGATGTCGGGCCCACATGCAGAAAACACACTCGGAAACACAGGTCAGAATTCAAGGATTTATTAATAACTCGGGAGCACACGGAGCGCAGCGCTAGTCTGCGGGGCGGGGGACGATGGCGGCTCGAACTTATCCCGGGACCAAGGGACCAGACCAGTCTAGGAGGTAAGGGATATGTGATTAACAGAAGGTAAGAAATGGGAGATAAAGCTATAAACGTAAGCTTACCACGAGGATTGGTTAACCGAGCGGGGAGACGGTAAGGAGGACTCAGCTGGATTGTCTTGAGCAGGCGTTCGGGTCGACGGAGAGCGGGGCGAGGGGGTCCGAGCAGCAACGAGGGCGTCCAGGGATCCAGAGCAGCGAGAGGAACCGGAGAGAGAGTTGGTGTGACTCGCGTCCTGAGCTGAGGTACGTCTGGTCGAGTCGAGGAACTCTAGAGTCATTCGGGGTTCACGTAGACACAGGGAAACCTTGAGAGAGAGCAAACGAAGGATTAGTCTCTGGGAACAAGAGTGGGCTAGAGGTCGAGGCTGTCACGCATACCGCAACGAAAACACTCTGGCGTCCTCTCGCTGTTCGGACGCAGTTCTTATAGAACGCTCAGATGCTGCTGAACGAGCTGCAGGTGTGCGCACTCCGCCCACCGTCCAACCACGAACACCTGTGAAGGAGCAGAGGTAACGGAGCTGGCAGCAAGCTGCACAGCCCTGCCAGCTGAGTCCTGACATTTGATAAAATGACATCTTTGCACAAATTTTATTAGTTAATTTTTATTGAAATATGTAGAATCTGTTGAACTCAATATTATCAATGACTAATAGTCTCTAGTTAATCAAGTGTCACTACGGATAATGTGGTATTGGTCAATGGCCACTGTAAATGCCCCAAATAGGTTGAGATCAACTTCAAACCACTCGTCCCTCCTTCAACAACATGACCAGCTACCAAAACAGGTGTTGTCATGTGCAATAAGCTAACTCGCTCTATCAACCCAGTTACCGTGATAACACTTTTTAATCATTTATCAAAAGCTACAATCCGGAGAAACATGTCCGGAGACAGCTTTTGTCGTTGACTGGTTGTCTAAAGCTGGAACTTTCCCCGGAAATCAGCGAAGTCTGCCGGGATAACCCAAGGCTATGAGTAGCATTAGCTTGTGCTAAATAACAGATAACGTTCTAGCCGAATAGCAATGCAGAACACACAAGACAAATCATTAATTTTTTACATATCTGCCAGCTAATTTTTAGATATCAACAAAACATTTAGTTATTACTTAAAAACAGCTGGAATATTTGTTTTGTTTTTTGCACTTGGTCTGTTTCTACAAGTAGTATAGAGACCCAGATGGAAGTACAAAAATATGCAAAACGTGAATTTTTCACAACAGGTCACCTTTATGAAAAACTCATTTGATGTTTTGTATATGTATAAGTAGGGATGTTCTGCTCACATAATGGCTTTCAAGAATCTGGCAGGGACTTGCTGTGTGAGGCAGGAATATATAGTCAGGCACACAGCTGCACACTGATCAGGTGATCAGAGTAGCGCCAGAGTCACTGTTCCCACGGATTTATGGAGCAGAGCAGCCATCCTGACCAAAACACCACAGAGCAGGAAACATGTGCTTGCACAGCAGAAGCATTACAACGGAGCTATCACTGTGTGTTTGCGGGAGTGAAGTCAGCTCAGTTTGTATGCGTTTGTTATAATAATGTAATTTTTTTTGTACAAGTTTCTTAATCAAATAATCGATTATTTGGGCAACCCGATCCAAGTTAGTATCTAATTCAGAAGTGTGACATAGTGTTCAAGGGAACAACATAGCTTTAACTTGAATGGCATTCATTTTCTTAACATTTGATTTGTTTTAGTTGAAATTAACAAATGTAGTAAACAAGCCATACGCAGCAGCTCATTATCTAACTCCATAATGAGAACATCTCCGTGATTCTGTAAACTGCAATTGTTCTGACACTGACTACTCATGAGCAGTTAACACAACTCACTCTCAGTAAAACTGAAATTTGTCTTCAAATAACTATGACTTAAGGAAGTGCTGTTAGTAAGATAAATAAAAGTAAATAAATAATTAGTCTGCATCTATTTATATTCAACAAATAATTTGAAAATAACATAAAATCTTCGGAAACAAAGGAAAAAAGCATAAATTAAACTTTTGAAACTTCAATATCAAGCGCAGCCATCTAAGCAATGGAGAAACAAATAGAGCAGCAAATAGAGAACTAGCAAATAGAGAAGCAAATAGAACACTATAGCGTGCTAAAGACAAACTGTAAGCTTTAAGGTGTCTGGCTTAAAACCAGAAATATCAAATTATTATGAGATATTCTACTTTTTTTACTTTTCAAGTCAAGACTATAGGGTGTTCATAATTATGCTGCATAATTTAAATTTTGTTAAGGTTTACTGAGTCACTCTGTGGTAATGTTTTTTTGGGAAATTGTTCATCTAGATCAATCCATCTCGAATGTGGACTGAAAATAGTGGATGGAATGCTGCATCACTATTTGCTTCTATTCACAGATTTTCATGAAAATGGGAGTGAAATTAATGCAAAATATAGATGAAACCTGAATATATTTAAAGTATTTGACAATGGAATGATGCAACATCAATTCAGTTTCTCCAAATCCTTCCAGGATCCACTCTGTAATTGAGATTTCTAGCTGGAAGAAAGCAGGTCTGACTATATAACAGTGGGAATTTAAATGATCCCCTCTTTTTTAGAAGACACTGAAATGGAAGCCGACACAAGTCTATAGCAAACTTATGTCACACACAATTATTATAACTATGCTATGAAAATGTATTTCCCACTTACAGATTTAAGTTTAGAATCAGACAAAGGTAACCTCAAGAATAAATAAATAAAAATAAAACATACAAAATTAAAATGACAATTTCACTTTTTAATGGAAAAATGCAAGCCAACCAGGCCCTATGTGGAAAAAGTAATTGCCCCCTAAACCTAATAACTATAATTTTTTTACCCTCTCACCTTCCCTTTTTTGTGGCATCTATCTTTTCAGTAAAGAGTAATAGCAGCGCCCTGTAGGCAATAGTAGCTCCTCAAATCATGACTGTAAAATACCCTACTGCAGGATCAGCTTTGGACAGATGACCTTCTCTGTTAAGGGCTCCAAGCTCTGGAACTCATCAACATCTGACTGTACCTGATTTTAAAATGTTCTCTTACAAGCTTACTGGTTAAAGACAAACCAAAAGTGTACTCATTTGTAATTATTGTAACTAGGTAAGAGTTAAGTAGGATATGCATGTGAGTGGAGGGAAGGTAAAATACAATTAATATGATCTTTGGATCAGCTGAAGGTTTTTAACTGTGTTTTGTGGACTTCCTAAAAGTAAAGAATTACAATACTCCAGCTTCAAAGTAAAGGCTGGTTCACATGTTAGGATTTTTAACACAATTTTTGCACCGATCTCCCCCTTCCGAGAGGCGCCGATTTTGGCGTGTCTCTTACGATAATCTGCCATGTGTGGTGTGTTAACAGCGATTGGGTCCACTCGGTGGAACGTCAGGACCGATCCAACCTCAAATCGGGGATATTCAACATGTTGGATTGTATAGCCCCAATATCCTACCGTGTGTGGTGTTGCCCGAAGACAAACAAGCATAGAGCCTACTGAATGTGGCGTGTTGCCAATCAGAATGTGTGGCGAGGGATCCCTCCCCCAACTCGCCTCCATATCATAGTGCACCAAATGTAGAACCCCCCCCCCCCCCCCTCAGTTGCATTGTCACCGCTTCTTTAACCAACGGCTTTTCTTTTTATGTTTTTTCTCTGTTAAAATCAGTCCACAAACTATCTGTCATGTTTGGCTTGATATATTTGGCCCACATGCAGAAACACTCGACAACTAGGATCAGTTTCGACAGTTTATTAGTAGGACTTAGAGGCGACGGTTCCTAAGGGAACGATGAGGGAGCGACAGGGTTGAGACCCGTCTGGTCACTGGAAGGGAAAGGAGATCGATTAGGAGGTGATGGTCAAAACAGTGGGGAACTAACTGAGATAGTAAGCTTACCACCGGGCGCGGCGCCAGATCGGAGGAGGAACGAAGCGGACTCAGCGAGCACATTGAGGTTGGAAGCAGGTGCCCAAAAAACCGACGGGACGGGGGCTAGAGGTCGGTCCGAACAGCGCCAATGATCCAAGGATCCAGGGCAGCAGGAGGAACCAGGTGGGCTTGGAGATCCACAGCTTGGAGCCGGCAGAACAAAGAAGCTTCAGAGCAATTAAAGGCACGGGAGCGGTTCACCAAGGAGGCGATTTGGATTCATGAGGGGAAGACTGGGAGACACAGGGGTAAGAGGTTACTTTCAAGATTCTTATCTCAGTCAGAAGACTGTGGCCTTTAGGCGTACCACGATGGTTAACACTCTGGTGTCCTCCTGCTATCCGTACGCTGTTCTTATAGCGCGATCAGGCGCTGCTGAACCAGCCGCAGGTGTGTGCGCCCCGCCCACCAGTCAACTGTGGACACCTGCGGAGAAAGCAGTGAAACACAATTCTGTGGCCGGAGGGGCAGAACCGGCAGAAAATGCCCGGCTCTGTTGACTGAGTCCTGCCCCCCCCCCCCCCACACACACACACACACACACACACACACACACACACTCAACGGTCGCCACCCGGTGACCTAGAGGAAGATGTGGAGGGGCAGGAGGAGAGGAAAGAGTCAATTAAAGACTTATCAGGAAGGAAGGAACCGGGAATCCAGGTCCGGTCCTCCGGACCGCAGCCCACCCAGTCGACGAGGTATTGGTGGCCTCTACCGCAACGACGGGAGGCCACGATCCTTCGGACCTGACCTCCCAAATGGTCCAGGGTGGGGGGAAGGGGTCCGGCCGGAGGGCACAACGGGCTCGAGATCACTGGCTTGACTTGGGAGACATGGAAGGTAGGATGGGATCTAGAATGGGACGGGAGACGAGGCGAACGGTTGTGGGACTGACAACAGAAACAATCTCATAGGGGCCGGTGAAGCGTGGTGACAGCTTTCGACAGGAGGATCTGGATGGGAGATTCCTGGTAGACAACCAGAGTTGTTGGCCCGTGTGGTAGGTGGGGGCTGGCATTCGCCTCCAGTCAGTGAATCGTCAGTTATCTTCGGTGGATCTGTTCAGGGCCTGAATGGTCTGGGTCCAGATCTGTCTACAGCAACGGATGTGATGGTCCACAGATGGTACCGCAATGTCCTTATGGTCCTCGGGGAGCAGTGGGGGTTGATAACCCAGAGAGGCCTCGAAAGGAGAAACGCCAGTCGCGGCGGAGGTATGACTGTTATGCGCATACTCGATCCAGGGTAGATATAGGGACCAGTCGGAGGGGTTGGAAGAGGGAAGACAGCGGAGAGCAGTCTCCAGCTCCTGGTTAAGTCGTTCTGTATGATTGTTGGTTTGCGGGTGGTAGCCACAGGGCATCAGGCTTCTGGTTCTTGGAACCGGGCGGTAAGAGATGTTTAAATTAAAACGGGAAAAGAAAAGGGACCAATGGGCTTGTCTTGGGTTAAGTCGTTTAGCTGTTTGTAAATAAGCCAGGCTCTTATGGTCAGTCCATATTTAAATAGGCTGCTCGAACCCCGCTAGCCAGTGACGCCACTCCTCCAGGGCAAGTTTTATGGAAAGGAGCTCCCTGTCACCGACATCATAGTTGCGTACGGCAGGTGTCAAGCGACGGGAGAAGAAGGCACACGGGTGCAACTTTTGGCCTTGGACAGAGCACTGGGACAACACGGCACCAACCCCTGTATCGGAGATTGATATCTCCACCATGAACTGCTTGGAGGGATCAGGGTGGATGAGAATTGGGGCTCTAGAGAACCTGTCCTTCAGGTCGCAAGAAAGCTGAGTTTGCCTCCGAGTTCCACCTCAACTGAGTCTTGATGGATGTGAGAGCATGGAGGGGGGCGGCGATCTGACTGTAACTGTGGCTGAAGTGGCAGTAGAACTTGGCAAAACCCAGAAACCGCTGGAGTTCTCTCCTGTTTTCGGGGACAGGCCACTCGAGGACCAGATCGCACCTGCCCGCCTTCCAGGATGATCCCCAGGAAGGTGATGGAGGGTCTGTGGAATTTGCACTTTTCAGCCTTAACAAAAAGACAATTTTCTAGGAATCGCTGAAGAACGAGGCGGACATGGTGTCGGTGCTCGGATTGGGTTCTTGAGTAGATAAGGATATCGTCCAGATAGACGAAAACAAAAAGGTTTAGGAAGTCACGGAGAACGTCGTTAACAAGTGACTGGAACACCGCTGGAGCATTGCAGAGCCCAAAAGTCATCACCAGGTACTCAAAGTGACACAGTGGAGTTTTGAATGTCATTTTCCACTCGTCACCCCTACGGATCGAACCAGGTGGTAAGCATTATGTAGATCTAGTTTGGAAAAAAACGTTGCAGATTAGGACCAGTTCGAGTGCGGAGGATAGGAGTGGGAGGGGGTATTTGTTTTTTTTACCGTTATCGCATTTAATCCGCGGTAGTCTATACAGGGACGAAGGGAGCCATCCTTCTTGGCTACGAGAAAGAAACCAGCCCCAAAGGGAGAAGACGAGGGCCTAATCAGCCCAGCAGCCAGAGATTCTTTAATATATTTTTTTAACGCCGGTCACTCAGCCTGTGAGATGTTATAAAGGCGACTGGCTGGCAGCGGGCGCCCGGCAGGAGATTTATTGCGCAATCGTAGAGACGATGGGGCGGCAGCAAACAAGCCTGGGATTTGTTAAATACCATCTTAATGTATTTAGGTCTCGGGTACCAGACTTAAAATCTCCGGTTCAACCTCAGCAGCAGGCTGAACAGAGGCGGGGCTGGATGGAACAGCTGACAGCAGGCAGCTGGAAAGACAGTTTGAGGACCAGGCTTTGACGCGCCGATCGGCCCAATTAACGTGAGGATTGTGTCGCTGTAACCAGGGGTAGCCCAACACAAGAGGGGCCTGTTTGACAGGGAAAACAAAGAAACGGATCTGTTCCCTGTGGTTACCAGACACCACGAGCTCGAGGGGTTTGGTTCGGTGTGTTATCTGGGGAAGTGCACCGCTATCTAGCGCTGAGACCTGGTTTGGCGAACATAGAGGCTCTAAATCACAGGTGTCAAACTCGAGGCCCGCGGGCCGAATCCGGCCCGTCAAGGTAAATTATCCGGCCCTCAAGAGCCAAAAAAAAAAAGGCATATCATGTCATAAAGTAGAGGTATATATCCTTTTAAAGTGTATAAAGTGGCTAAAGCTGTGCCTCCTGTAAGTGTTTTCACCCCAATATCAACTTTTCTTGCAGATAAACTGTATAAACTGGGCCTAAGGTTGCTATTTTTATGTTACTGTGCATTTTTTATACTTCTATGTGAACTGGAATGAAATTATGAAATGAAAAGTATCGTCTATACACGTGCTACCGGCCCTTTTAATGACTTCATGACGCCAAAGTGGCCCCATATAGAAATGAGTTTGACACTCCTGCTCTAAATCAAGCTGGGCGTGTTGAACGAAAGAATAATCAATTAAATTAAAATCGCACCCCGAAACAATCAGGGCGGATAACTTAAAGGTTTCTTGGGAAGTAACTATAGCAGCGCATAAACACAGACGTGGAGGAGAAGGGATGGACAATTTAATGCGGTCCGCCAGGCACCCTACTGCCGCAGACGGAGCCGGTCTTTTGACCGCTCAGGGCTGTCGTTAAAGGGGAAGTCTGGTCAACAAGGGAAAATCAGGGGACCGTTAGCTATAACTAAAACTAATACATTTGTGGTTATTTAATGAACTTATCTTTAATCAATAATAAAATAAAAACATATATTGTCATCTGGATCACTGTGTATGGGGGCGGCCATTACTGCCCATATTTGGGCAGTAATGGCCGCACTTGTTCATTACAATATCTTGTAAAAGACAAAACACAGCTTCTCAGGATACCAAATACATTTGCTCTGGTTAACATAGTTATTGGAAAATGCTTTGATACCTAGGAAGGGAAGAAAATAAGGCATTTACAAAACCCAGAGTGAGAACTAGCTACCAGGAAAATCAAGTTATTATGAAAACTAACTGTCAGCCAAACTGTCTGAAACAGTTTGGCTGACAACCTTAAGACTTTACAGAGAATTCCTATCCTACACAAAGTTTATAAACATTACTGAAAAAGATCATATCAGGAAACATTAACATGTAACAAAAATGTCTACTATATCTGTCCAGCCCAGATGACAAATTTGAAATTTTTTGAGCTCCTGTTGATTATCCAGTCGCCATAACTTTTTCCACCTTTTGTGGGAGATATAAGTGAAATACTTTGGGAATTCCTGTCCTCTGGTGAAAGGCATCTGTTTTGTCATTACACGTACAACGTTCACTCGTTCATAAATGGCAGTTTTAGTCGCCATAATGGAGGGTCGCTAAAATTAAATGGATGATCAGTCTCTGATCCATTTTGCTCTTTGACTAGGCAGCTAGTTCCCCCATCTGCACTGTGAGAGTTAAATGATGAACTTTGGGTCCACCATTAGGGGCTTAAGCTCTCTGCCAATTTATTTATTTATTTATTAAATCATTTCAATTTGTAAAAGGATTCGGGCTAATTCAATGTTCATGTATTGGAAATACATTGTAATCCTTTTAAGTTTCTCATTTTCTTTGTATTTATTCTTCACCTTTTCTGTTCCATGTCAGTTTGGCAATTAGTAAAATGCTTTCCTTTGTCACGTTTATTTTCAATTCAGTGCCAATTTTCTTACATTTATAGACTATTTTATTAGATCAAAATTACTACATTTTCTAGGTATATTTATTGACATGGTGCGCAACGATTTGGTTGGAAAGAATTACAACACATTATTCAACAAATGCAGCCTTGAGTAATTAGACAAGAGAGGTCGAAAACTAAAAATGTTTTCATGGACAATTTACATGACAGTTAATTAGATCTGTTACCTGGTCATATGTCCCTCCATGCTTCCTCTCTCTATGGTCACCTATTATTTGCTCTCTCTTTCACTGCTCTTTATCTGTCCTGCTATCATACTCTTTAATCTGATATAAAACAGTGCAGTGCATCTTCAAATATCTCACATAAAAGTTGGACAGCATTTTGTAAAAAAATAAATAAACAAAACTGGGTAACATCACAAATGTCATAGCAAGACCCCCTCCCCCATCACTGTTGAAGACTGACCAACACCACCACCCCCCCCACACCCCCATCTCTCCCTCACAAAATTGGCAGGAGAAGTCCCCGTTATTCATTTGAGAAATCATTTCAAGCTAAGTTGCACTGGTAAGCATTAGCTGCATTGCTGCTTACCTGGCTCTCTGAATGGACATCATTCTCTTGTATTTCTTATCCTGCTGTGTGCAGCTTTTTCCAGTCTCATGCTCAGAATTGTTTCAAGATTTACTCATACAATCCCTGATGTTTCTGCTATCGTATTCTCTTTTCTTTTCAGCACACCAGACTTCTGAAAACCGGACATTCTGATATTACTTAAGCAGCTAAATATACTTGGAAAATTGCAACAACTACTCTTAGCCAAACCATTATATATATATATATATATATATATATATATATATATATATATATATATATATATATATATATATATATAGACTTAATGTTCCTTTTGGTTAGCAGTGATTTTATCTTTGAAAGTCTCACATTCATGCCATTTTTGCCCAACCTCCTTTTCTTGTTGTTAATTCTTGAATACCGAACTTAACTAAAAGAAGTCAGGCCTCTTTTTCTGGGTTAGGGGTGAACACAATTTATTATGGAAGGCTAAGGAAAGGGCATCAGAAATTGTATGGCTTTTGATGTAGTATAAAGCTGTCTGCAGCCCGGATGTGGTCAAGCTCGTGCTAAAATAGTCACTTGTTTTTTTTTTCGTTTTTACAAAATCAACAATTCTACATCCTAATGCGAAAGGTCTTCTATGTTGCATAATTTGATATATTTAGTAATGTTTGTGTTTGATATTCACAGAAGGGAATTGCTTTATTTAGAGATATTTAGATGTAAAATATGTCATAGACTTTGTTTTTCTCACCAAATGTAAGTCAGTTACTTCCTTTTCTATTCAGGAGTTACACTTAGACCAAAGATAATATTTATCGTTTCTTGGTGCCACATATGAGGAACACATGAATATTTGAACTACCAGCAATCAGGCTGCATTGGTTTTAATGTTGGAGACAGACAGCTTTATCTAAGCTGAAATGACTCTAAAGTGCTGTCCCAAATTCTGAACTTGGTCGTTGTTACAGAATTTTGTACCACTTTTTTCAATGTCAAATTAAACCCACTGCAAAGTACATATAGCTATATTAATACTAATACTGATGGTAAATAGTTTTTATTGCTATATTACATTAAACAAAGCTCATTACTATGTCTTGCTTATCCGTATTCATAAGCACAATGTGTGTGCTTGAACAAGGCCTTTATAGTACACTTAACACTACTACTCATGTTGTCTGCTGACTGGCCAATGATTGGCAGCTGTGATCTATCCTTTAGTAACAAAGGTCAAAGCTACTTAAATGTAGCTGGAGGAAGGGACCCTGCCACATCCTGTTACTGATTAAGTCAATGATAAGCTGGTGTGAGCAAGTTAGTACCTGTTGGTGCCTAATGGGAAATTCACCACTTTATTGTCTGAGTTTCAGGCTGATCTGCAGTGCTAATGAAAAAAAACAAACTACATAATATTTCATGTTGTTGCTTCTTAGGCACATATTGTAAAAATGTAAAAGGTCTGCATTGTGGGCAACTCTTGATTTGTTTGTTTGTTTGATTTGCCCTGTGAAACTACATAAAATAAAAATAAAAATGTGTATGTTTTCCTCCATTTTCAATGTATTGATTCTTGCTGCTGGGTATCACAAGCCAAAATTAGATGAGTGGTTGTTTTTGATTTTTGGTTGTGTAATAGACAGTTGTGTGTGCACCACAAATGAAACAGGAAAATAACATTTAAACTCTTTTCAAAAGCTCTCACACTGATAAAGTTATACAAGGTACCAGATTCAGAATAAGCTTTTTTGACTCATATTGCACCCCGCCTCTCGCCCATTGAAATACTGGAGATAGGCACCTGCACCCCTCGTCACCCCATAGAGGATAAAGCAAGTAAGAAAATGGATGGATGGATGGACTTGTATTTCGGTTTCATGCACTCACATTGTAGAGGTATAGTGGACATTTTTTTTCCGGCTTCGGGTTCTAGGGGGATAATTTCATTAAATAAAATTTTATTTAAATGCAATGCCTCTAGTGTGTATATATCCATTGAGCTTCGGTTTCAGCCATTCATTGTAGCTCCACAGCTCTCACTGTATACTTTGAAAATGGCTGAGATTTGCAAGAAGTAAACTGTCTTATCAGTTTATGAGAAGAATAGGAAGGCCCCATAAAAAAGAAGTAAGACCAGATCTAGTCTTGCATATGCACAGTTATTCAAAAAGTGACTACACAGTAAATTTGTGAAATTTACATGAATTGAAGAACATTTACTCAGAAACAGATACCATTTGGTCCCTCTCAAAGAAATGTAATCAATTTGAGTACATTTTACTCAGAAAAACCTTTAAAGCTCCAGTGTCTTAAGATTTTCACACTGGTAAATTAATTACAAACGACTTTGCTGTAATGGGTACTATGGTAGACTCGGAGTATAATAAGTGTGACAATATAAACATGTAGTATAATAAGTGTGACAATATAAACTCAATGTCCCCCGCCTCCCTCGGCGGGGGAAATTGAGTCTGAATGGACCATGTTCCGCGCCTCTATTGTTGAGGCGGCTAGTCAGAGCTGTGGCCGCAAGGTTGTCGGTGCATTTCGCGGCGGCAACCCTCGAACACGCTGGTGGACACCGGCGGTGAGGGAAGCCATCCAGCTGAAAAAGGAGTCCTATTGGGCTTTATTGGCCTGTGGGACTCCGGAAGCAGCTGATGTGTACCGGCAGTCAAAGCGGCAGGCAGCTCGGCTAGTCGCCAAGGCAAAAACTCGAGCATGGGAAGATTTTCGGAGAGGCCATGGAGAAAGACTTCCATACGGCTGCGAAGCGATTCTGGTCTCCGGAGGGGGAAGCAGTGCAGTACCAACACTGTTTATAGTGGGGGTGGTGTGCTGCTGACCTCGACTCGGGACGTCTTGCATCGGTGGGCGTAATACTTCAAAGACCTCCTTAATCCCACCAACACGTCTTCCATTGCGGAAGCAGAGCCTGAGGAATCTGGGTCGGGTTCTCCCATCTCTGGTGCTGAGGTCGCCGAGGTTGTTAAAAAGCTCCTCGGTGGCAAGGCCCCGGGGGTGGATGAGATTCGCCCTGAGTACCTTAAGGCTCTGGATATTGCGGGGCTGTGTTGGCTAACATGGCTCTGCAGCATTGCGTGGACATCAGGGGCAGTTCCCCTGGATTGGCAGACTGGTCCCCCTATTTAAAAAGGGGGACCAGAGGGTGTGTTCCAACTACAGAGGAATCATACTCTTAAGCCTACCTGGTAAGGTCTATTCCGGGGTTCTGGAAAGGAGGGTCCGTCGGGTAGTCGAATCTCGGATTCATTAAGAGCAGTGTGGTTTTCATCCTGGCTGTGGAACACTGGATCAGCTCTACACCCTCAGCAGGATCCTGGAGGGGGCATGGCCGTTTGCCCAACCAGTCTACATTTGTTTTGTGGATCTGGAGAAGGCATTCGACCGTGTCCCTCGAGGGGTCCTGTGGGGGGTACTCCCGGAGTATGGAGTACCGGGCCCTTTAATAAGGGCTGTCAGGTCTCTCTATGACCGGTGTCAGAGTCTGGTCCGCATTGCCGGCAGTAAGTCTGACTCGTTTCCGGTGAGAGTTGGACTCCGCCTAGGTTTCCCTTTGTCACCAATTCTGTTCATAACTTTATGGACAGAATTTCTAGGCGCAGCCAAGGTGTTGAGGGGATCTGTTTTGGTGGCCTTAGGACTGCGTCTCTGCTATTCGCAGATGACGTGGTCCTTTTGGCTTCATCAGGGCGTGATCTACAGCTCTCACTAGAGCGGTTCACAGCCGAATGTGAAGAGGCTGGGATGAGAATCAGTGCCTCCAAATCTGAGACCATGGTTTTGAACCGGAAAAGGGTAGAGTGCCTTCTCTAGGTTGGGGAGGATGTGCTGCCCCTAGTGGAGGAGTTCAAGTATCTTGGGGTTTTGTTCACGAATGAGGGGAAGATGGAGTGGGAGATCGACAGTCAGATTGGTGCGGCAACTGCTGTGAAGCGAGCGCTGTACCGGTCCGTTGTGGTGAAGAGAGAGCTGAGCCAAAAGGCGAAGCTCTCGATTTACCAGTCGATGTACGTTCCTACCCTCATCTATGGTCACAAGCTTTGGGTCGTGACCGAAAGAACGAGATCCCGGATACAAGCGGCCGAAATGAGTTTTCTCCATAGTGTGTCTGGGCTCTCCCTTAGAGATAGGGTGAGGAGCTCAGTCATCCGGGGAGGACTCAGAGTAGAGCCGCTGCTCCTCCACGTTGAGAGGAGCCAGTTGAGGTGGCTTGGGCATCAGATTAGGATGCTTTCTGGACGTCTCCCTGGTGAGGTGTTTCGGGCATGTCCCACCGGGAGGAGGCCCAGAGGGATACCCAGGACACGCTGGAGGGACTATGTCTCTCGGCTGGGAACGCCTTGGGATCCCCCCGGAGGAGCTGGCCCAAGTGGCTGGGGAGAGGGATGTCTGGGCCTCCCTACTGAAGCTGCTACCCCCGCGACCCGACTCCGGATAAGTGGAAGACGATGGATGGATGGGTGGAATATAAACATGTCCTCCATGTATTAGCCACTGGCAATAGCTAATAGCTATGGTCACCGTGCAAAATGGCATGGTGACCGTCACTTGGCACTGTTGTCAAGTCCGCTTGTTTATTTGTAAAGTCACTTGTAAATTCCCATAGTCATGTTTCTTTTAGGCTCATTTTTGAATGTGCAGTCGCTTATTTGGGGTCTAAAATATACGACTATAAACACCAGTAAAGAGACCTGGCCGGTCTTGCTGCTGTACAACAGATAGTGAACGGGCCGACTAGTATCCTTTTATGTACTGTACATACATACCCTTCGAGGGAAAGAGAGGTGTCAGGAAGAGAGGGGGGACAAAACTATCCATTTCTGCTGGGAGGACAGAGTAGTTGCTGGACAACACTGCCCTGTTTCTAACATAACGGCAGAAATAAACTTATTTTAAATTAACTTACCTTTGCTGAAGAAAGCCTGCAGCTTCCGCATCAGTTCTGAGTCTGCGGTACCTCAGAAATATTTCCACTCCACCTGGTATTAATTAGCCTCGTGAGACCATCCTGATCTCGCGAGCTTTCAAGGTTTCACTCGCAGATCAGTCTGGCTACTCTCCGTTAAAGAAAATTTGGAGCCGTTCACCAAACGAACGTCCAATCAGCGTTGGCTTTGAGGCGGGTTGAGGTGTGAAGCAACGAGAAGCGCGTCAGTTCAGTCTAAAGAACACGGCGGCTTCGGCCGATGAAACTAGCGTTAGCGTGGCTATAGAGCAAGTTTTATCAGAAATACAGAGTATTTCTTTGCTGAGCTAATGAGCCTTTACGTGCAGCAGCAAGAGTAGCTTGGCTTGTGGTTGTGTTTTCGTCGTCGCTCGTAACAGAGTGACGACGAATCTGATTGGTTCATTTGGCCCGTCTATCACCAACATAGGCCAATCAGCTAACCAGTATTTTCGCCCCTTCCCAAAATTACTTCAACGGAAGGTTTCCAGATGGATATGCGGAGCAAATCTATCTGGCGGAGTCAGGTAAGGTATTAATGGCTAAGCCAATATAAACTCTCATTTTATAACGGTTGTTACTTTTTCTTTTCTTGGTTACTTTCTCTTCCCTCTCACTGGGAAAAGCGTATGAACAGTCCTCTATTTCAACAGAAAACAGCAAATAGAATGAGCTATGGCCGTCTTTGCTTGTTTTCTACTCTACCAACAGTGCGTCTTCACATACAAGACAAAAAGGGAAAATGCGTCTTCTTGGTGGCTAGCAGTTAGCTGTAGCTCTCACAATTTTTTTTTTACTGCTTAGTTGTTTTAGTATTAGCGAAGCTAATATTTTAGTTAGTGAACATGGGTTAGTGAAGCAAACTTTTTGGCTAGCTGTGCCCACCACTGCGAGCAAGCTAAGAGCTAGCCACTGATTGCTACATTGGCCTGACTTCCCCTTCAGGTGACTGGTGACTACTCTTCCAAACATCCACATCTATAGCTAATAAATTCACACACAAATAATGACAGTTGTTTGTGTAGTCATTGGTATCTGAAGGGGCTTGTGCATATCAGCCCTTTTGGTTAACTGTCTTATAATACAGTTTAGGGTGACCAAACGTCCGTATTTCCCGGGACATGTCCGTATTTCACGTCCTGTCCCGGGCGTCCCGGGTTTTTTTTAGAAAGTGAGGAAATGTCCTGTTTTTTAAATTACCTTCATTGGACCATTAAATTGACAGGCACTAGGGCACTGCGCACAGCGCTGCGTGTGACGTAATCCCTGAGCCGCGTCAGTGCGGGCAGCCCTGTTCTTAACACGATAGCGTGGCTGTCAGTACACCAACAACATACCAAAGCTCAAATGTATGTTTACCGACGATTTATAAAATAGGGAGACCATATTTTCATTTGGGAAAACCAGGACACATTGGAGCGGGGGGGGGGGGGGGGGGGGGGGGGGGGGGGGGGGGGGGGGGGTTGAGTCTCTGTTCCCATGCATAGAGATGTCTGTGGCATGCACTCACTTAACATAGGCCTACGTAATCCTACAATAACATGATATTTACAGTTGGTTTATTAAAAATGCTTTTCAGTAAAAGTCAACAGCAATAACTCCAATAACTAATGATAAGTTTATTCAAAATGTATTTATTGAAAAATGCTTAACAATTCCTGTAATGAATGAATAGCACAATAAAGGCCTCACATTTGTCTCGACCCGGTCTGAAAGCGGGGAAACTCTTTTGTAAATCGTCGGTAAACATACATTTGCGCTTCGGCATGTTGTTAGCGTACTGACAGCCATGCTATCTATCTTCTGATTAAGAACAGGGCTGTCCGCACTGACGCGGCTCAGGGATTACGTCACACGCAGCGCCGTGCGCAGTGCCCTAGTGCCTGTCAATTTAATGGTCCAATGAAGGTAATTTAAAAAACAGGACATTTCCTCACTTTCTAAAAAAAACCCGGGACGCCCGGGACAGGACGTGAAATACGGAAATGTCGCGGGAAATACGGACGTTTCGTCACCCTATTATAAAAGAGTTTCCCCGCTTTCAGACCGGGTCGAGACAAATGGGAGGCCTTTATTGTACTATTCATTCATTACAGGAATTGTTAAGCATTTTTTAATAAATAAATTTTGAATAAAATTATCATTTGTTTTACTGAAAAGCATTTTAATAAACCAACTGTAAATATCATGTTATTGTAGGATTACGTAGGCCTATGTTAAGTGAGTGCATGCCACAGACATCCCTATGCATGGGAACAGAGATTCCCCCCCCCCCCCGCTCCAATGTGTCCTGGTTTTCCCAAATGAAAATATGGTCACCCTAATACAGTTACATCCATGGTGATTTTTGAATACTGTATTTTTTGGACTATAAGTCGCTCTGGAATATAAGTCGCATCAGTCAAAAAATGCGTCATAAAGAGAAAAAAACATCTATAAGTCGCACTGAACTATACATCGCACCAGACTATACGCATTTAATTAGACATATATTTCACACAATCCAAGAATAAAAATATACGTTTAAACTGGTAAACCAATTTATTAAATTACACAGCTGCATCTACAACTGGCTTAATAACATAGAACATACCTTGGAAGATGAGTGGGGTAAATTAGCAGGTCCAACCAGCAACGTTTTGTCCAGCGCATTTCAGCATGGTGGCCCGTTACCAAAATTACAGCTAAATTAGACAGTGAGCGTGACGATGCTACGTGCTAAGGTAACAGTATGGCACGAATGTTTGAGAGCAACATAAAGCTCGTGCATCAGCGAAGTTGTAACTCACCCGGACAACAGACCTGTAAGCTAGTGCTAGCTATTATTAGTTCCACGGAAAGCCTAATAACAGGGTTCTGTCACGGTCTGTGGCCTTTGAGCTGCCCCACGCAACGCTCCCCTGCATGAACACATACTGAAACAGCGAAACTATATACAAACGTGTTCTGACTTTGTTGTCTGCAAGTCAATATTTTAATAAATTTGAAAAAAAAGTGGTGCAGGAGCATGATAGTTTTCAGAAGCCTAGCAGGCCCCCTTGTAGTTATAGATGGTAATGTTTACTCCTTGGTTCATACTGGTCAGTATAAATTACCATTTCAATTTAGTATATAAGTCAGTGGCATATTTAGGCCGTTTTTAGGGGTGCTGAGATAAGCTCAAGCTTATCTCAGCACCCCTAAAAAAATTACTGATTGAGTATTTCTGCTTGTCGGTTCGGTTCTGCCAGACGTGCGTACATGCACAGGTTCGCCCGGAGCGCCTCCGTTTGAAGCGCTCGGCGTTCCCACGGTGTCATTTCAACGCTGCTGTGCACAGCTACACTGTCTGCTTTTTCTTTCCTGTCCCTTTAACTCTGCAGCACACGTAACTGTGCTGTGTGCTGTTTAACTCCACTCTCATTGGTTGTGCTGCCTTAAATTCCACCTTCCCTCTTACTGATTGGCTGTTTTCTATGTGTGTGCATGCTTGTTTGTGCGTGCTTGGAGCGCGAGATTTCAGTTTTGATTCATACTGGGATACTGCGGTTACTACGATTAAAACTAGGCTTCGAAACTAGTCCCAGTTAAGAAACTAAATATTATCTGCACTAAAATAGGTGAAAGCTGCTGAGTGCAGTTCTGAATAGAATTCTGAACAGAATTCTGCCTGGCACAGAAATATTCTGTGCCAGGCAGAAGTTCTTAAGACCCCTGGAATGGTGGAAAAGCAAAGACTGCAGGTTATTAAAAATTCAGATTCTTAGCCACAGCCGCCTGAAAAAGAAAAGGTGAGGGTTTCCCTTTTACCAATATTTCGTTGCTATTGTTGCTTTAATTTTTTGTCGACCCTTCGAGGCAGTTCAGGTATAAATAGCAGGTGTAATTTCTTTTACATAATATACAGTATAAGAACACTAGATGCCGCCTAAACAACTATTTTTTGTTTAGACTTTTGCTTATTTATAATAGCGTAATTAGGGTTCCACAAAATAATACTGCTATTTATTTGACTATTTCTACTTCTAGAATTAGGATAAAGACAAATAAAACAGAGTAACACTATTTACATTGGTTTTATTGTACAATGATTTCCACACTGTCCATTAGTAAATTAGTACAAACCAGAGGCGGAGTTAGACATTCTAATCATCAGGGGCTTAGTCCACAAAATATTTCATCATTACGAGGGTAATTTGGTACATCAAAAAGTAAGCAATTATTTAACCTGTTGATGTGGTCCCAAAATTAATTTAATATAGGCCTTTACATATCTTAAAGTTTAATCTGCTGTTATTTAATAGTCGTACTAGTACACAGGTGTCAAACTCAAGGCCCGCGGGCCGAATCCGGCCCGTCAAGGTAATTTATCCGGCCCTCAAGAGCCAAAAAAATGGCACTTCATGTCATAAAGTAGAGGCATATATCCTTTTAAAGTGTATAAAGTGGCTAAAACTGTGCCTCCTGTAAGTGTAACTCACCCCAATATCAACTTTTTTTGCAGATAAACTGTATACATTGGGCCTAAGGTTGCTACTTTTATGTTACTGTGCATTTTTTATACTTCTATGTGAACTGGAATGAAATTATGAAATGAAAAGTATCGTCTATACACGTGCAACCGGCCCTTTTAATGACTTCATGACGCCAAAGTGGCCCCATATAGAAATGAGTTTGACACCCCTGTACTAGTATATACCAATAGTATATTAATATGTTCTCATTTCAATGATGAAATGGACAACCACTCATGTAACAACTCAGTTTTGGTGTCACCATCTTACTCAAAGTACAGTATTGAGTCCTCCATGCTGCTTATGTATTAAGATTTACTACACATTTAAACATTGACAACTCACTATTGTTAGGGAAATAATTAGTTGTCTTAGAGGATGTATGTAAGGAGAAGCTGTTATCTACACTTTAGATATATGTAAGAAATGTGTTTGGAATGTTAAGATAAATTACATGAAATGGGCTAAAGAGAGTAACTACAGCCTGTCATGATTTTGTCTTTGGATGAACCCGGACAGAGGACGCATACACAGAGCTGGTTTAAGAGAGTTTATTGCAACAGTGGATGGTGATGACATGATGAACCAGAGTCACTTACCAGACGGGAATATAGGAGGCAGGAGCTGGCTGGCAGGTGCAGAACGGAGTTGATAGTTCAAGAAAAGGAAGAGCTGCGCTGCTGCAGGATCAGGAGTGAGGACCAGAGACCAGGAACACAGGAACGGAAACCAGCAGCGCCGCAAACAGAAACTTAACTAACCAGACAGAAACTAGGACGGGAGCAGACAGGCATGGTGTTGGAGTAACTGAACGTTACGAGCCGGCCACAAAGAACAAACAGAGGTGAGCTTATGAAAGGGTGTGAACAGGTGGAACCAGTCAAGGAATGATTACAGTCTGACAGGTGCTCCCAATCAGAGCTGCGCTGGGAAGGGTGGAGGCAGGAAATGCTCAGAATGCAGCCTTCAGGCTGCATCCTGAGCAGCCTGAAGGTGACCACACAGCCCAGTTATACATTTGTTGTTTGAATTTAATATTTGAAATGCTGTTAGTATTAGTTACAGTTCTACTTCCAGTCCAGAGTAAATACAATAAATTTATTTGGAGTCTCTTGAATGTATAATTTTGCTGTGTTTATGATGCAGTATCTTATGAGTATCTTAGATTAAGGGTGGGGTTTATCTCTGCACATTTCTATATCTTCAAAAGACAATACAGGATAGACAACAGACATATTGTGACTATATTTGGTTTAATAGGCACATATTCACCGTTTGTCTCTGTTGCTGTTAGTTCAAATGGAAAAAAGTCCCAATTCGACATTCATCAGTTCTTCTAATGCTTTAAACGTTAACAAACAGCATCTAGTGTGTGTCGTGGTTATAATATTTGTATAAATGTAGCAAGAAATACTGCTTTTCTCTTTAGACAGACGAAACATATATATATATATATATATATATATATATATATATATATATATATATATATATATATATATATATATGCTTCTCCACAACTGGGTATATATCCAAACTGCTAAATTTGTCTCTCTTGTAAGCAAAGCAATAAGGCACTACGGAAAGTGTAGTAATAGCCGCCCGCACACTGTGCAGCAAAAGATTTTTGTGGGCTACCATGTTGTGCTTTGTTAAGCCAGAGAAAATTAAATTTCAAGAAAGCTAATTTATTTTTTTGTCTTTTGGGAAATTATTCCCCACTTTTATCAATATAGCTAGTCTAACTATTGCCATAATGCAGGTTTTACAAATATACAAGGTTTTATCGCATGAAAACATTTCAGTCTGTTTGTCACTGCCTTTGGATGGGCCTAAATTGTAGCTTGTTTGATGAGCTTTAGATTAAAAATAAGTCAACTCTAAGAATCTTACATCTGGACTAAAAATGTAAAGCCTGGTGTTCATGCCAGGAATAACAGTCAACACTGGGGGCTGAGCACCCCTAAAGGTCAGATCATAGAATCGCCCCTGATATAAGTTCCAGGATGGGCCAAACTATGAAAAAAATGCGACTTATAGTCTGAAAAATAGGGTTATTGTTATCAGTTAGGATTGTCATTTATAGGACTTAATAAATATTTATAATAAACCCTAATTGCACAACTGTATCAACTATGAAGCATAGTGGTGATGGCACAAGCCATTGGACTTTTTTTTTTTTTTTCTGCTCCACTGCAGTTTGTAAATGGAATAACAAAGAAGAAGGACTTCTTACAACTACCTCAAATCAACTAAAATCAAGAAGTAGACAATTGGAGCTTGAAAACCCCAAAGACACAACAAACTGCATGCTAACATGAATCCTCTGGATTGGTCTGGACCCTGCTAAAAATGTACATACTATGTTTAAACACCAGGTTTGAATGATGAAAACATTTATCTTAAAATAAATATCTGCCAACAAGGAAGGCCCAATGTCCAGCCAGAGTTATGCTAGATGCCCTCTTGATTGATACAAAAAAGTGTACGCAAGAAGTGCCACTTTGCCACAGAAATGTTAGTGAGGTTGTATAATTCAATTTGATCCTGTATACATTTACAATAAATTCAAAGCTTTGAATCAAATTCTTACTTTAAACAAACATCATTATGGAACAAGAATTGTTTACATAAATATTTTGAAATCTAAAATTATAACGGTATTCATGTCCATAGTGAGTATATGTAAATTTCTCTACAGTACTGTATTTATTTGTAACCAGTTGCTTAAATATAACATGGTGAAGCAGCAGATTTAAAAGAGCGACAGTGTTTTTCTTTTTATTTCAGCAAAGCCTTAACTAAGCAAAAATGTCTCAATCGGAGTCTGTCTGCTGTGTTGTGCTTGTCTTGGAAATACTCCCAGTTTTAAATGTGTGACATGGGCATCAATGCTGTGCTTCCTTTACACCGCTGATAGAAATGAGTGAATGTTTTGCACTGCCAGCCTCACATATGACCATGTGAGGCTGGCAGGATACCACAACTGCCTCTGGTCAGAAAGTGGCTCAGAGTCAAGCCGTCCACGTTGGGCAGTTTGCACCAAGTGTCCACAAACTGAGTTGTGATAGAGTGTCAGGATGCAGTGCTGCACAAAGGCTGTTTGTTCAACCTACAATGTTTTATGTGTGTGGTTAGTCTTTCATCAGCACACTCAGTATTCAATTTACATACTGTCTACTGATCCGGCACTGAATGTTAAGCTGTTTATGCTCCCTCAGCCACTTTATTCTGACACTGAGATGTGTGTGTGGAAGTGTGTGTGTACGGGTGTGTGTCTTAGACAGATTGCTTCGCCCTCTCTGCCCCCTCCCCTGTGGTTGTGCAGTATTGTGTTCTGGTAATAATGATGGGTTCTGTGCTTCCCAGTCTCCCTCCCAGCAGGACAAGCACATAAAAGGGTCCTTCTCAGGGTAGTCATGTGTGTGCGATGTCTCTGTGTTGTTATTTTGCCACTGCATGTGTGTTTGTGTGTGAATATGTGCACATTTTGGTGCAAGTATAAGAACATCATTTTCGGTGGTGCATGCTGATTGTGCTTCATGCTGTGCGCGCGTCCAACCCATCAAGGTTCACATTGGTACTGTGCTTTTCTGTTTCTATTTCCTCTGCTCTCTGCTGCAGCTTTTCTCACTCTCCATCTATCGTTTGATTTCCAGATTTCTGTTTCCCATATGGCATTTTTTGCTGTCCCCAGATGACTTATACATATTGAATTTTTAGGAGGGAGCATCCTCTGTTTTTACTATTGCTAATCAAAGCAACCACGCTGCAGAAAACATCCAGTTCAGGATGGGTAAACTCTGATATCTATACCATACAAAACTTCAAAAGAAATTCAAAGCAAAAGTTAAGAAGTCATACACATCTGACAAAGAGTCAAACCCCAGTTTAAGAACATCTGTAATTTTAATAAGCAAAGAGGTGTTTGAAGTTCTGTGCCCCTGGGCCATGACAAGTGGACTGATGCAGTTCAGTCAGTTTTATATGTGGAACCAACAAATATTGAAGTCTTGAAAGGGACTAATTGGTCTTTATTTACACCAGTTAATGTACTTTGTTTGTGCTGTCCGTTCAGTTGAATTAACAAAACAAGAAGGTAAAAGTGGAGAGTAATCTATTTTATAAGGGAAATTGTAACTTCTTCACTGCTTGTTGTTTTATACCAGGGATGGGCAACTGGCGGCCCGGGGGCCGCACACGGCCCTCGTCATAACTCAGTGCGGCCCGCGAATAGATCAATAAGAATTTAATAATGATTTAAAAAAAATAAATAAATTGTAATTATACTTTTGACCGATAGGGGCCGTACCCAAACAATAGCGGGCACGGGCCGCTTTGCAACAGCGAGGAAGAAAGTCAAGAGCCCTGGCCACTAGCAGTGGAATAAAGGGAAAACTTGACGAGAAAGTCACATTTTTCAGACGAAATGGGAAGAAGTATGGACATGGGGAATTTTTTTTTTTGGTCTCTTGTCATTCACACACAACATAAACCGTGAGAGCCGACGTGAGTTTTGAAACTGCAAAGCTTTGTCTTAAGCAGTAGATCAAACGTGCAGCACCGCGTTCACAGACCAGTGTGATGCATTTGTGAGCGTCAGAAAGCTATGGTGCATTCAGGAGCATGGGACATTAGATTTTTCAGAATAAAAAGCTAACAGATGTGCATAATCAAAAAGTAACAGAAATACAATTATAGAGCATTCAGTATTGTAAGAAAGCCCACACAGTTTCTGGATAGACACGTTATTATTTGAGTTAAGTTCTGTGCCGTTTTATGCCTCTTTCCTTGTAAATTTGAAATGACCCATGCTCCTGAATGCATTGATATGGAGGAGTTTAAATTCCTTTTTTTTGCATTTTTTTTTAAAGCAAACGGTTTGTCTTTTGCTTAAGGACATATTAAAATGCATTTATATGCAGAAAATAGTTATATGTTGGTGCAGTAAACATACAGATATAAATTCATCTAAAATTTGTTCTTATTAAGAATAATTTGTAGCGTCTCTTATCCAATTATTTGAAGTGCGTGGTCATGTGGCCCTCCAATGGTCGTGCTGAAAAAAATGTGGCCCTCTTTATCATGGAAGTTGCCCATCCCTGTTTTATACTGTAAAAAATAAAATC
Source organism: Fundulus heteroclitus (assembly GCF_011125445.2). Lineage (NCBI taxonomy): Eukaryota > Metazoa > Chordata > Actinopteri > Cyprinodontiformes > Fundulidae > Fundulus > Fundulus heteroclitus. The sequence goes on along the minus strand of NW_023396689.1, from coordinate 3,871,954 downwards.
TATACCATTTAAAATGTCTAAGCAAAAACTCTAAATCTGAATTTTCTCCTTTTATGGCCAGTAGTTATCATGACAAATGTTAATTATTTAGGCCAAAACCAATTCTGCTTCAAATATCCGCCATCCTTAAACATAATTTACAAAATAAGTCTATTAAACAGTATTTTTGTATTTAATAATTTAAATATTTATTATTATTATTATTAAATATAATTTAACTTACTAGGAGAAATTGCTGATGAATTTCATAATAAACTGTGAGATATTGCATATCACCCTGTTCTGTGCCATTAAATATGATGAGATAAAGTAAAATGTCTAGGAAGCCACAATCGCAACTGTGTCCCACAGGACGTTTTTTTTTATCTTGACTAAATAAATAAAAAAAATTTTCAGACTAGTGGAGACCCTCAAATGTTCAACCTGGGCCTGAAAGGGGCCTGATCATGTACTATCAAGGGTTTAGGAATGTATTGAACATTGGTGGTGGTGGGGGGTGGGCACATACTGGAAACCTTACAGATCTGTAAATGGTTTAACATGTTTTATTTGTCAAAAATGCATTTCTATAGATTGAATGGCAGTTGAACTGGTTCTTTCAGTAACAATTTTCTGACACGTCTGTCTTCTCACTTCTGAATCTCTCAACTGTCTATTCCCACACTGAATGCCCTAAAAAAAAAAAGCCACAGTTGGTACTTTACACAGACAAGAGTAATCGGAATAAACTGCCGATCAGAACAGAAATGTGCCCTGTAAGCATGCTGGGCTGAATATTAATAGATTAAAATCAATTGGAATGAATTCGTAATCCGAATGAGATGGGTGGTTTATGTTGACTGACAATCAGATTGGGATGCATGTAAAAACTTGTCAGGATGAAGTTATTTTGAAAGTGGCAAGCTGACCTGTTGTCAGCATGACAAAATTCTGCTTTGAGTAGCAGAAATATGTTGGGGAGCAAAACTGTCTCTACTCCAAATACAACCTTTCTATTTGAAATATTAAAAAGGCTCAAAATTATTTATTCATTAACGACTCAACCGTAATTAGAACCTGGTGCCAGTCCAGGATAGGCACTCGGAAGACAAACAAACATAAAGAAAAATTTAATTGAGATAATTTACTCACTAAAATTTGGTGATTGACAGTGTCAAAGGCCTTTTTAAATCAAGAGAAACTGCTCCAATCACACCACATTTATCAGTTTCAGATAAATGTTTTTCCAGAAAAAAGCAGATTGCAGTTTCAGTTGAATAGTGTTTTCTAAACCCAAACCGCACTGAGTAAAGATTGACCTGACTATTTTTAAGATGTTTAATAATCTGCTCTGCTATGCATTTTTCAGGTATGTTAGAAACTACTGGAAGAATACTTATTGGTCTATAATTAAAGGGATCAGCGGGATCACCCGATTTATGGAGAGGTGTAATTACTGACCACTTCCATGAGTTTGGGAGGATATTTTCTCTTAGGATAATTAGTGGCTCAAAATATTCAAAAGCAAAATATGCATTTGGTTTAAATAAAAAATTTAAGAATCATAAAAAAGCATGTATTAATTTAATTGCAAACATTATTTATCATATTTATTTCAATGTGAGATTTTTTATGCAAATCAAATAGCTAAGATAGGAGCTTTCTGAGAGGACTGAGAATCTTTGTGAAAACAGGCACTGGCCATTTTCCTTGCACCACATTGCTGCCACAGTTAGTCTTTTCTCCTCTGAAATCAGTACAGGGTTTGGTTTGTGTAGATGTTTCTACATAATTTTTGTCTGTTTTGGGTTTTGATAGAATTACTGTTTTCCTTATATGGCTTTTTAACAATTCCTAGTTTGTTTTCGTTAAGTATGCATTTGGCTTTACAGACATATCTGGTCTGAACTTCTTGTGAACACACAGTTTTAGGTCAAGATATCCTGCTTTCTTAATCTTCTCCCTGGTTATTGTTTGCCTTTTTTGACCATATCCTCTTCCTTGTTTGCAACTTTGTTGCTCCTCTGTGTCATTCTAAACTTTGTTCTTTGCTCTGATTGTGGGTGAGCAGCATTTGTCACATGGTGAAGTAATCTGTGCCCAGTGTAGGCATTGTTTGCACACCAAGCCCACTGGTGGGTTAGAAAGGACATGCCTAGGATGCACTGTTCAGCTCCACTGGTGAGAGTATCAGATGCCCACTTCAGCCATGTAACTGATATAAACAAACAAAGATATAATCTAACAACAATGCCTGCATGCCAAGAGAAAATATTGCCTTACATAAAAATTATGAATTGATTGGCAAAATGTGATAGCTGTCATGTTCTGGCCTAGCTGTCTGTTTATCTGCCTCTGCACCTAGTAATTAGGATCACTTGCTGTATCTGCGCTCCTCTGCCACAGCACAATCAGCCTCATTCAGTTAACCTGTTCCTCTGCCTTCATATGCTGGGCTCCCACTATCAGCCAGGGCTAGACTATTGAAAGCCAATGGTGAGTAGATGTCCTGCGTTTCTGGGCTTCCTTGCCAAGTTTTTGACCTGGACTGTTTTCTGGAGCACAAACTTTGCCAAGCCCATTTGATCTGTCAGGCTGGATGCCACAGATCCTGCCCAGAGCCACCAGTGAACGCCTGCTCAATGTAATCAGTAATTGCCCACAAAAGGGCTTGTTTTTTTAATTTTTTTATGAACTTCTAAAAATGCACACTGTGTCTGCCTCAAATATTGGAGTCTCTTGTCTACCCTGGCATTACAATAGCTATATATCAAAAAACAAATAAGCCCCAATAGTTTATATTACATTTTTAAGCTGTTTTTGGTTACAGAATGGCAAAAGACTGAATTTGTCCCTCCACAAAACACTTTATCTTCCATTTAAAACGAAGGCTTGCCTTCAAACTGAATTTGCCTATGTTTGCTTTTCATGCATATTTTTAAAGCTGTAAAAGTTGTGTAGATGTGAAAAACTACCTTCAAGGTTTGCTTTGAAAGTGTTGATAGGGAAGTTTAGAGGGTTGCCCTTTGTGCCAAGGGGAGACTGTGGTGCTGCATCAAGTCAGGTGTGGCAGACAAGCACAAGGGGTGATGCGTGACATGTAGAGAAAAGTGAGGCAGTGGTGAGGTTTGTGGCAGGAGTGAAAGGGTGATCACATCAGTGATCAGAGATACAACAGAAAACAGGTGGAAGAGAAGCTGAAGATATGGAAGTATGCCTTGAAAATAAGAGAAGAAGAGATTCAAAAGAAATGTTTACAAGATGCTTGTGAGACCTGCTATGATGCAGTTTAGAGACAGTGTCAAAACAACAACAACAGGTGACGCTAAAGGTAAGAGTGATCAAAATAGACAGGATTAGATTTATGAGAGGGACCGCTAAGGTAAATGAAGGTAGCGAGACAAGGGTTAGCTGCTTCAGACGTGTCCAGTGGAGAGATGGTGGACATTTCAGACAATTGGTCTTGAATGTGAACCCACAAGAGAGGTGCGCAGGAGAAAGTTCATGAATGTAGTGATGAAGAGTGTAGCAGGGTTGTGGGACCGATGCAGGAGTTAAGGTGAGGATGAGATGCAGGGTGATACTCGCATATGGAGACCCCTTAAAGAAACAGGCAGAAGAAGACACAAGGAAGTTGTTGAAGAATGCCTTTGAATCCAGGAAAGTCTTCTCTTTCACCATAAAAAATATTTGTTTTATTTGATGTAGTAGAGATATTGATATAATAAATTCAGTCTATGCTAAGGTTTCTACCTTATAAGAGATATGAGCAAAATGACAGATAAAGGCTGGGTCACACAGGATAATTTGCCCAATTTTTGCTGCTCGAAAGGACGTTGGGACCACTCTGACCTCAAATTGGGGATATTCATTGTGTTGGATTGTCTTGCCCAATATCCTAACGTGTGTGTGGTGTTCACCCAGGACAAACGAGCAGGCAGCCTGTTGAATGTGATGTGTAGCCAATCAGAAAGCGATCTTATGCTATATTACCGCCATTGAAAATTAATTGAGGTCAGACTGAATTCTGAACAGTGGAAGAGTTTGACAAAAGAATTCTATCTGGCTGCAAACATAAGGAGACAGGCCGAAAGGACGGCCCCTCCTCTCTCTCAGCAGGATGTCAGCTGTGACCACTCCCCAAAGATAGTCACAGCACACTTTTGCAAAAGCAATTTTGATAACTTTATGCTGTAACCTTTTATTTTTATTTATTTATTTCCCAGTGTCCTGTCTAGCAATGTGGCAATAAAAATTGATGTCTTAATGCCAAATAGAGGTCGACATATTTTGCTTTCACAAGTGGAGCAAACAGCTTTCGCCATAATGCTCCACTTGATTTGTGCATGTAATTAGCTTTATTGTGATTCCTGCAGGGAGAATTTCAAATTATATGGACACTACAATGGGAAAGTAGGAGAGTAAAGGAAGAACGAGAAGAGAGAAAAAAAGAAAGATAAGAGGTGAAAGAAACAAGAGATAAAAGGAAGAGAATGATAAAACGTCCTTTGTCTGCTCCATCACCTGGAAAGAGACGCAAAAAGAACAGCACAACCAACAGACATAAAGCAACAGATACAATCGAGTAACACCTTGATACCATTGCTAAATCATATGTATTATTATTTAAGCTGACATGTGTAATGTGATACCTTTAAAAAAGAAAGTGAAAGAAAATAAATAAATAAATTATAGGCTTTCTGTATATAAGTGAACATTTAATACCTGGGACCCAGCACCTGTGGGAGTTTGTGAGAGTGCACTAGTTTAGGTGAAAATTATACAGAAGGAAATAGCTCGATAGTGGTTGTGGAGAACCAAAGACCCGCCTTCCCCGAGGACAGAGGCAGGGGTTAGGGGACCCATAACCCCGGACTCCCAAAGGGGCCCCCAAAGCAGTGCGCCCGATAGGAGCCATCACAGGAAATCTGCAACTCCCCCCCTTCCCAAGGAAAGAGGAGAGACAACCCCGAGGAAATCCCCCAGCCACCGCAATGCCGACGCCCCCAAGAGCCGCGGGGACGAGCCCGTGGGCTCCGCCGGCAGCCAGCCGCGCTGAAGTGGTCCTGGCCATGGGCCCCAGGGGCCAGAGGCCCCAGGGGCGCCCCGCCCCTGCGGCAGGGGCCCCGGCCGCCCCCCGGGGGGCCAGGCCCCGCGAAGCCGCCCCCGGGAATGGGCCGGCGCCCACCCGGGAACCCACCCCAAACCTGAGGACCGCCAATGCGCTAGAGGGCCAAGGCGACCGCCAACGCAGCGGAGGAGGGCAGGACGTGGGGGGATGGGCACCGCACCTGGCGGAGACTTGAGATGTTCTTGGGAGAGGGAGCGGACCAAACCCGAACCTGGAAAAAATAAAATAAAAAATCTCATTCACACCACCCCTCCCTAGTGCCCCACTCACCACACACAGACACACACAAAAAAAGGATGCTGTACACGCATTCCCGCATAACATTCACATCCAAAAATCCCAAGTGGGGGGAGTCACCACAATTCAACTATACGACTGCCTGTGCCCGTCCACCCGGCCCCGCCCCCGGACCAGACGCCCCCCGGATCAGGCCCCCCAAAGAGGGGGGGCCAACATGACCCGTACGGGCCACCCGACCAGAACCCCCCCTTACCCACTATATACCTAATAAACCCCCTCCCGCCACGACCTTACCCTAGCCACCCCTGCCCCCATCCCTTCCTGGGGAGAGCAGAGGCGTCAGCCCCAGACTTGGCAAGCCGCTGGCTACCCGCAGCAGCCCCCCGCCAAGACCCCGGACCCAGTGGCCCGCACCTCCTCCAGGCCCCAGCCCCCGTGCCGCGCTCGGAGATCGGGGGTGTGCAAAAGAGCGACGCAAGCGGCGCTGTAGGCCACCCGTAGGCCTCCCAAGCTCCTCCCAGATGGGGGCAACATACCCTGGAGTCAGACCCACCATGCGCCCTACTCCGAGTGCCCCCAGAGCCCCAGGAACCCCTCCACCCAGCCACTGCGCCCTGCAGGAAGCAACCCACCGCCCCGCATTCCACTAAGTGATGGTGCTAATCAAAGGAGCCCAAAGAGATCGATCAGATGTGGAAGCAGATGCTGTCTCAAGATTAATATGATCCAACAAAAGATCTCTATACTGATTGATACTGAGATTCTCCTTACTTTTCCAATTCATGAGGATAGTTTTCTTTGCGATACATAGTGCAGTGAAAACCATGTAAACTATTTTATTCCCCAGAGGGCTTTCCTCAAAATTACCAAGCAAGCAAACTGATGGGGAAGGTGAAATTTTACAACTCAAGCACTTTGATAAGTCCTTACATATCTGTGTCCAGAATCTCTGGACTGGTGTGCATAACCATAACGCATGAATATAATTATCAGGATGATTGCCTATGCAGTGTGGACAGATATTAGATTGTGCCAAACCCATCTTGAATAATCTTTGTCCTGTGTAGTGTACTCTGTGAAGGATTTTGTATTGTATTAGTTGTAAGTTGGTGTTTCTAGTCAATTTGAAAGTTCTTAGACATATCTGAGCCCAGAAGTTTTGTTCAAAGCTAACTGATAAATCCTCTTCCCATTTCATAATAGGAAGAGATACTGAATCATCTATTTTAGTCAGAATCCTGTAAATATATTACTTGGAATTTGTAAACCACCTTTAATATGCTTAATTTTCTTTCTAATTATAGATTTAAGTTGTTCATATTCAAATAAGGTATTTTTACTAATGCCATATTGCATATTTAGTTTGGAAAAATTTATGAACTCGGTTCCATCAAGTAAATGTTCCAGATATTTAATACCTTTATTCTTCCAGTATGTAAAGTTTATCATATTATTATTTTGTAGGATGTCAGGGTTGTTCCAGATGGGTGTACGACTGCATGGGATAAGTGATGACTTTGTCATTTTAAGAAACTCCCACCACGCTGTCAGAGTAGAGCTGATATTGATATTTTTAAAGCATGTATGCCGTTTTATATTTGAGCTAATAAACGGCAAATCTGAAATCGTGATATTATTGCATATTTTCTGTTCTATATCTATCCAGGGCTCGTCTAAAGGATTATGCTTTATCCATTTAGTGATATATTGTAGTCTATTTGGAAGTTAGGCAGATCTAGTCCACCTCTGTCTTTAGTTTTCTGTAGCGTCTTTAAGCTGATACGGGGTGGTTTATCTTTCCAAAGAAATTTAGAGGTTGAAGAGTCTAGAGATTTAAACCAGTCAGATGATGGTTTATTGGGGATCATTGAAAATAAGTAATTAATTCTAGGTAAGACCATCATTTTAATCGAAGCTACCCTACCCATGAGTGAAATTGGAAGCGATTTCCATCTATCCAGGTCATCTTCTATCTTTTTTAAAAGTGGGATGTGATGGATTTTACTAAATCCGCAAGTTTAGACGACACAGTGATACCCAAATATGTAATATTTCCTGAGCGCAAATGTAAATCAAGGGGGTTTTGGAAAGAGCAATCAATTGGCAGTACTGTAGATTTAGACCAGTTTATAGAGTAATCAGAAACCTTTGAGAAGTTTTCTAGTAATCTAATTACTTGAGAAAGGGAAGAGTTTGAGTGCTGAAGATAGAGTAATACATCATCAGCATAAAGACTAATCTTATGCTCTATATTCATGAATTTTATACCTTTAATAACCTTTGTTTGTCTAATTGTTGCTGCTAGAGGTTCAATAAAAATGGCAAAAAGTGAGGGGGAAAATGGGCATCCTTGCCTAGTGCCCCTCTGGATACAAAAGCTGGAAGATGTTTGATTATTTGTCCTGACACAGGCTGTAGGAGAGCTGTATAAAATTTTTAACCAATTTATAAAAAAAATTGCCAAAACCAAATTTATGCAGAGTAGCGAATAAAAAATTCCAATTTACTCTATCAAATGCTTTTTCTGCATCTAAAGACATTATAATAGTTTTATTATTTGTACTGTAGGAATAATTAAGTAATCTGCGTGTGTTTGTGGATGACTGCCTTCCTCTGATAAAACCAGTTTGGTCTGGGTGGATTATGAAAGGAGTGACTTTATCTAATCGTTTTGCAAAAGCTTTACATATTATTTTAATATCCACGTTGATTAAGGATATGGGACGATAACTGGTGGGCAACATAGGATATTTGCCTGGCTTAAGCAGAAGACTGATGGTTGCAGAGTTCATATCAGCTGGAAATCTGCCATTTTCCTGAATTTCTTGCAACATTCTGTGAAACGTTGGTGCCAGAATACTCCAGAACTCCTTATAAAACTCAGTAGGGAATCCATCTGGGCCTGGAGCCTTTTTATTGGGCATGCTTGTTAAAGCTTGCTGAACTTCAACTGTTGTCAGCGGTGAGTCCAGTGTCGTTCTTTGGTTATCTGATAGTTTAGGAAGTGTAATTTTATCCAGAAACTGCTTGATGACATTGTCTGATGGATTTATCTGTGATGTGTATAAAGATTTGTAGAAATCACGGAAGGTGTTATTTATACATTTTGGATCATGTAATGTATTCCCATTGGAATCTGTAACTGCAAGTATAGTCGTTTTCACTTTATTTATTTTTAACTGATTAGCTAAGAAGCTTCCTGACTTATTGGCATGTTCAAAATTTTCTAATCGAAGTTTTTGTATTAGAAATTTATTTTGCTTTTCAATATACTGGTTTAATTCTAGTTTTATTTTACGGATTTTACCCAACTTTCCCTCTTCCAGGGAAGTTTCTAGTAACTTGAGTTTTTCTTCTAATTCCTGAATCTTCTTGTTTTCCAACTTCTTTTTGTGAGATGAGAATGAAATTATTTTACCTCTCATCACTGCTTTCCCTGCTTCCCATAGTATAGATGCTGAAGTGCCTGGCAGATCATTGTGTTCTAGTATGAAGCCCACTCTTCTTTGAAAAATTTATTAAATTCTTCATCTTTAAGCAGCGATGTATTAAATCTCCAGCTCTTGTTTTGTGGGGTTATTTTTTTATTTGTTAGGGTTAAAGTAACAGGAGCATGATCACTAATAGCAATAAAATGAATTACAACATCTGAAACGTCCGACAGCAGCAAGCTGCTGATTAAGAAATAGTTCAAACAAGAGAATGGTGGACATTTGGAAAAAGTAAATTGCTTACTATTAGGATGAAGAGAACGCCATGCATCGCAAAGACCAAAATCACTCATGTATTGTTTGACTATATTTAATGACTGCCAACTACGCTGAGCCCCTGTTGTATTCAGCCTGTCTATTTCCTCATTTAGACCAAAGTTGAGGTCACCCCCAATAATTAGAGAACAATCCCCGTGTTTTGAAAGTGCATGGAAGCGTTTGTGGAAGAATGACGGTTCATCAACATTTGGACCATATACACTAACAATACATAACTTCTGGTTATGAATAGATATTTTAATTATTATGAATCTACCTTCGGGATCAATAATTTTGTCTAATATTTTAAAACTAACGTTTTTGTGGATTAAAATTGCTACTCCTCTCTGTCTAGAGTTATAGCAGGCAGCAAACACATTGGGGAACTCAGGTGAGTTAAGTTCACTTACAGTTGCATCTGATTTATGGGTTTCTTGCAATAAAACAACATCTGCCTTTAATCTTGTAAGCTGGTTAGAGATCTTTAGCTGTTTTTCCCTGGTGCCTGCTCCATGCACATTCCATGACACAAACTTTACATTCATCATAGGTGAAAGTGAGAAGTTGAAAAGTGCATGTCCTCAGAAGAATAGTTATACAAAGACCCAGATAGCATCTTCAGATGTGCTTGTGATTTTCTGGTCAGCAGGAAAGGAGCAGATGAATAATATAAAGAAAGACAGAGAATTAAGAAAGTGCAAAGAGTGAGAAAAGACGAAAGAGAAATAACCATCACCCATGCCTCGTGTACCCAACCGTGACTAACAACCATACCGTGCCAACGTGCTCTTTAGCTGTGCATTTATTTCTTTTATCACCGTGTTCCGAACACATTTTTTTCTTTTTTCTTTTTTTTTCAAGCATGACAAGCTATAAATCCACCCTTTGTGCATCTAATAAAGCCAAGGAGTGATCTTCTGATCCCTGAACACCTGACCATTGATATAAAGTTTGTCAACTGCAACGTTAGCTCTGACGCCATCATTAATGTATTTTTTCCTGATTGGAAATAACACTCGCCTACGATCTAGGATTTCCTTGGGAAACTGGTCATTAACACTGAAATCCGTTCCTCTCAATTCGCGGCCATAGCTTTTAACAAACACTTTTTGTTTATAATGCTCAAATTTGGCTACAATCGGACGAGGGCGGATTTTATCGGGTTTCTCACCTCCGAGCCGGTGAACGCGATGGAAGGTGATGTTTTTTACCTGATCCGCCGGTATTTTTAGCTTCTGCTGAAGAAACTCACGTATAACAAACTTAGGGTCCTCTTCTTGGCGCTCCGGGATGCCTGCAAAGACGAGATTGTCTCTCATACTTCCTGACTGTATGTCCAGAATGGATTCTTTCATCTTCTTATTTTCGCCGGTCAGCTGCGTCAACCCCTCGGTAAGCTCCGTGACTTTCCCCCTCAGCGCGTCGTTTTCCGCGGCAACAGAAGCCAGCTGGGCTTGGCTAAATTCGACCGCTTCTCTCAGAGCCTGAAACTCTTTGTGGAGCACCTCTACCAAGGCGAGGCGAGCGTCCAGGCTGGTAAGCTTTTTGTCGATTGATTCCAGGACGTCGCTGTTGCTCCTGTCGGGAGACAAGGTGGAAGTTGAAGCACAGGTAGAGCTAGACCGGGTTCGTTTGAGTGAAGGTGTGTTTGTGGCTGCGGGATTTTTTTTCTTCCCCATCACGATGTTGTCAAAACACTCGTCCAGGTAGCTCTCCAGGCTCGTCAAGGTCTCTTCTTCCAGTTTGCTCCCTCGTGAAAATGAGACAATTTTTAATGTTTAAACTTTACTTTGTTTAATTTTCAGTTATTGGTTATTACTTACCTGAGTGGATTTAATTTTGAACTACATGTATGCCGCCATTTTACTTACGCACAGCTCACAGCTCTCGCAAGATCTCAGCCGCTCATCTGGTTTGCTCTAACCTTTTAGCCACCGATTTGCTACAGCGACCCCAGACGCCCGGAGGTAGAATCGCATTAACAAACTCGGTCATAAGGGTTTAAATCAGGAGTGTCAAACGTACGGCCTGCGGGCCAGAACCGGCCCGCAGAACAATTTGGTCCGACCCGGTGGCTAAATTCATGATCAATATTCAACAGTGATTTAAAAAAAATTACTTTGTTCCTGCAGTTCCCATATTGTCCACGAGGGCGCTGTGTTTTTTTCAGAGCAGCAGCATGATGCAACACTGCATCAGAAGAAATAGCAGCTTCAGGTTCTGTTGACGGCTTCGATTCTATTGCTTTACCAGCTTTTTATTTTGGCCCTAGCAACCTCATCACGAAATGTCTCTGTCAAAAAAGAGAAAGGTAAAGTGTCGCATTTTTCAAGAAAAATTGACTTCTTATTTGTTCACGGAGGTGAATGGAAAGCCCGTATGCCTTGTGTGCCTGCAACAGGTTTCGGTGCTTAAGAAATAGTGCATATATTCGCCGAATAGTGCATATATTCGCCGAATATTCGGCGCCACTATGAAACTCAGCATGACGAAAAACACCAGCATTTGCACAGAGAACTGAGAAAACAGAAAATAAATGAAATGTTGATGGGTCTGGGGAAACAGCAATCTGTTTTCACCCGGAGTCGATAGGTTAGTGATGCTGCGTTGAAAGCCAGCTACCTAATTGCTAGCGAAATAGCGTTGACATCAAAGCCTTACTGTGATGGAGAGTTCGTCAAGAACTTCATGCTGAAGGCTGCCGAAATTGTTTGTCCCGAGAAGCGAGAAGCTTTTGCCAATATTAGCTTGTCAAGTAATACCGTGGCAGACATGATTTTGGAACTATCTGCAGATTTGGACAACCAACTCAAATGCAAAACAGAGTCATTTCTCGCATTTTCTGTAGCAATTGATGAGAGCACTAATATTTCGGACGTCTCGCAGCTGGCCATATTGTTGACGAGACACTGACTGTCACAGAGGAGTTTCTCGAGTTGGTGCCGATGACCGACACCACAACAGCTAAAGACATTTTCCGCTCCGTTGTTGGAGCGCTGGACAGAATCGGGGTGGACTGGTCCCGTGCCGTAAGCCTGACCACTGATGGTGCGCCGTCAATGATCGGGAAAAAGGCTGGTGTTGTGACAAAGTTCAGAGAGAAAGTACAAGCTGCAAATAAAGGGGGCGAGTTTTGGACATTTCATTGTATTTTGCATCAGGAGGCATTATGCTGCAAGTCGTTAAAAATGGATCACGTCATGGAGGTGGTTGTCCGAACTGTTAAGTTCATCCGAGCCAGAGCTCTCAATCATCGTCAGTTTGACAGCCTTCTCAGTAAATGCAACATTGGCAATGGTCTACCATACCACACTGAAGTTAGATGGTTAAGCAGAGGTGCTGTACTGAAGCGCTTCTTTGATCTACCTGGGGAAATTGGAAGGTTCATGGAGAAAAAAGGTATACCTGTTCAGGAATTACACTGCCTGCTATGGCTGTAGGACCTTGCATTTATGGTTGATATCACAGGACACTTGAATAATTTGAACAAAATGTTGCAAGGACGCAAAAAAATTGTAACACAGTAATATGACAGCATATATGCATTCAAATTAAAGCTGATGTTATGGAAGACGCGGATGGCAAGCGGGGACCCTGCTCATTTTCCCTGTCTAAGAGATATGTGCGCAGCAAGCATTAACTGTGATGTGAAACGGTACAAAGATAGAATTTCAAGGTTGCTGAGTGAGTTTGAGAAACGATTTCAGGTATTTAGCGAACTCGAGACAGAATTCTCAGTTTTTCGCTCACCATTCACAGTCAGAGCGTCTGATGTGCCTGTTGATATGCATCTTGAAATCATTGATTTGCAGTGTGAAGTGGAATTGAAGAACAAATTTGCATCAGTTGGCTTGGACACGTTTTACAAATGTCTCCTACCAGGATATCCTAAATTGACAGCACTGGCTGCAAAAATGTTGTCCATGTTTGGGACTACCTACCTTTGTTCAGTACCTGTTCAGAGACCGCCCTTATTAAGGTGTTTAATGACATCCATATAAATACAGACTGTGGAAGAACCACCGTGCTGGTACTATTGGACCTTAGTGCAGCATTTGATACTGTGATCGCTCCATTCTGTTAAAGCGCCTAGAGAACTGGGTCGGCCTCGACTGGTTTAAATCCTACTTAAAGGACAGGGACTTTTTTGTGTCAGTAGGTAACTTTACATCCCAGATGACAAAAATCACATGTGGGGTTCCCCAAGGGTCCATCCTGGGTCCCCTCCTCTTCAATATCTACATGCTCCCCCTAGCTCAGATAATAAAAAATAACAACATCAGCTACCATAACTATGCAGACGACACACAGCTTTACATCACCATGTCACCAGGTGACTATAAACCAGTTCAAGCACTGAGTAAATGCCTAGAAGAAATCAATATGCGGATGTGCCAACATTTTCTTCAGTTGAATAGAAAAAAAAACAGAAGTAATAATTTTTGGACCAATAGAGGAGAGATCAAAAGTTAGCACACAGCTTCAGTCGCTTCAGCTAAAAACCACTAATCAGGCCCGAAATCTGGGTGTAGTGATGGACTCAGACCTGAACCTTCAAAAGCATCTAAAGACAATTACAAGGTCGGCTTTTTATCACCTGAGGAACATTTCCAGGATTAAAGGACTAATGTCTCAGCAGGATCTGGAAAAACTAATCCATGCGTTTATTTTTAGTAGAATTGATTATGCAATGGTGTTTTCACAGGTCTGCCTAAAAAGTGGATCAGACAGCTGCAGCTGATCCAGAACGCTGCTGCCCGCGTCCTGACTAAGACTAACAAAGTAGAGCACATCACCCCAGTTCTAAAGTCATTACACTGGCTCCCTGTATCTCAGAGAATAGACTTTAAAATACTTCTGTTAGTCTATAAATCCCTAAACTGTAAAAGTGCTGAAAGCCTGAGTTCCTTTAAATCGAGATTAAAAACACATTTGTTTAAAATTGCCTTTGAATGTTCAAGTTAAACTGTTTTACTGTTTTCAAATGTTCTTTTTTTGTTTCTACATTCTATCCCTACTTGCTTTTATTCCTATATTTTAATCATATAAAGCACTTTGCATTGTCTCTGTACTGAATTGTGCTATATAAATAAATTTGCCTTGCCTTGCCTTGCCTTTGTGAGCAGATTTTCTCACTAATGAATTTAAATAAAACAAAGCAGCGCTCAAAGCTCACACATAAGCACTTAAATGACACTGTGAAACTGGCTGCTGCTCAGGACATGATGCCTGATATTGATGGACTTGTGCAGGCTAAAAGATGCCAAGTTTCAGGGGCAAATACTGAGTAAAACTAAATCCTATGGAATGTTACTGTCAATGTTGCAAAAAAAATTACAGCTTTGAATAGTTGCTGAATTTCTTATGTTAAAGTTATTGATAGTCAGTTACAGATTTACAACAAAAGAGTTTTGTATGCAAGTTTTTCTATATATACACATTTTATGCATAAACAAGAAAGGTGACAAATGTACTTAATCAAATGTCTGTTTAAAACAGCTAACACTTAAGATTTCAAATGTGTGAAGCCAGATAATATGTTCAAATTGCTTCCCAGGTGTGGAAAATTGATTTAAAATAATTTCTTAATTTTTATGTTTGATGTATTTTGTCATACAGGACAGTGTTTTTAAGTTCCAAAAACAGTGAATTAATGTTTTGCAACATTGTGCAATCACTGTAATCAGTTCTTAAGCATAATGCACTTAAATAAATGTTTACTGAGTAAAAGTATTGTTGAAATTGCATATACTTTTCTTAAAAACTCTGAGGTTATTCATAATATATTTGTAAAAGTGAAATTCATTCAATATAAAAATCAACAAGTCAACTTTTATTAGTTCTATTTAATCTCGCAATGAGTTTACTTGTGTGGCCCTCTTGAGATCAGGTTAAGCTGAATGCGGCCCCTAGACCAAAATGAGTTTGACACCCCTGTTTTAAATGATTTTACTGGCCAAATCAGTCTTCAGAATGTTATCTACTAGAAATAATGTTCTGTTTAACTTGGGCTTTGCATTGTGAATGGATTGAAACATGTGCCAAATGTTTTTAACTCCATTCCATGTTTTTTAATCAGATCTGCAGTGAACAAATTATTCTGATTATGACCAACCACTTTTGTTTTGTCTTTTGTTTGTTTTTGCATGTAAATAGTTCCTTAGCTTAGCTTCTGTTTATCTTCATTTTGCTTAGTAGTTTAGTTAAGTTTCACCAGCCTAGTAGAGAAGATTTGTTAATTGAAATATTGTGTTAATTCAGATAAACAGTATTACATAGTGATGTTCTCTGGATGTTAATTTTATTTCTGTTACTAAATTCTTGGACTTGAAAGAATTTGTCACTCTTTTATTCTATGTGTGTGCAAGTTTTGCTGTTAAAAGATCGCTGGTGCTCGAATTCATCCCTTTCAACCATTGGTGATGATCAGCTCTTAATCTGATATCGAGACAGACAATACTTAACAGACAGAGGGTTATTTAATAAACATTACATAACATTAAACAGTGTATAACTGCACAACAGCGAGGTAAGGGAAACCCAGAGTAAAAAAAACATTTCACCTCTATATGATGAACGCTGTCTCCAGTCCTTTTACCAATGCGTTTTTGATGGATTTTTTCCCCACAAACTATCGCCATTATTCTTCCTCGTCGTTCATGTTTATTAACTCAAGTTTTGGAAGGTTTCCCATCTGACACCTGAATGTTCCCAAGTGAAATCTGCTTGTGTGTGGTGCTTGCTGTTTGACCAGATGCTACACACTGTACGAGCAAACCTGTTTTATCTACAATTTTGTTTTTATTGTTACGTGTGGCAGGTTAATTTTGCCGTATTAACCTGCCTCAATTGGGAACACCTAGTAAAAGGGTCTGCACACGAAACTATCAGAAACATATAACAGGCTTCAATCTTTAGATTTGACTGTTGCTACCCCAGGTTTATAGTTTTACTGTATGCATCCATTATGTTAGAGTTGTTTTTGTGATTTCCTAATATTTTATATTTTTGATTAAAAGCCTGCATACTGGTATATACACCTAAGTTAAAGCTCAACAATTGTTTTTTCCAACTGAATTACGGTATGGTGGCTGCTGTCACCTTTACAGTAAATTACAAGCAGCAAACCATGTTGACACTCCTGACCTTTGAGAGAGTGGAGGATTCCAGAGGGAAGGATGCCTCAATCAATTATCAACTGAGTGGCACCATCCTTTCAATTAACTCTCTTAGCAGAAGAAATCTTTTACAGGTGAGAAAAAAACACAGCTTCAAAGAAAAAAAAATTATTAAGTTGAAGATATTGAACTCTACAAAGCTTCCTATATTTTTTTGTGGTGAATGTATTGAATTGCAACGAGTGCTGGATGAATATGTATGTTTGAATGAAAACAATTGAAGTCATAGATCATTGGTGAGGTTTTGTAGTAAATAACTGTGGATCACTTACCTGCTGCTGAACTTGTCTCCAAATAAGTTCAGCAGCAGGTAAGCAGGTGATGCTACGTGTTAGATTCAACATGTTTAATTTAGACACACTGATTAATTCTTGAGGGATTGCTGCTTGATGGATTGCTGCTTGATGCAATCTACTGGGTTTCCTTAGATAGGAATATATTATGACCAATCTGTATAATCTGATTGAATTTTACTTTGGAAAGTGCCTTGAGATGACATGTTTCATGAATTGCCGCTATAAAACATTTAATTGAACTGAATTGTTCTTTTAAACTTTACCATAGCCAGTTCTCAGGTATGGGTTGTTGAGATCGGAACCAAAGCATAGACAAGGGCTGGGAAGCCGCATATTGAGTGATGGTGATTTGTAAATGAAAAACAAGGCTTATAAATATGACAGGGAACCAAAAACACAGTGAACTAGACTAGAACGTAGAGCTTGACAAATGAAAACAGATGACCTGACAATGAGTCCGACAGAGTGAGCTGAATATAAAGGGGAAGAGACAGAGGGAAACAATGGGTGGATATTTGGGCACAGGTAAACTGAATGAAACGATCAGCTGCAGGGAAGGTAGAGCAATGAACTGGAAGGCGCAAAGTGAGAACATAATCTAAATTGAGAATAAGAGGATGATTCTGACAGGGGAAAAGGATCTAACCAATAATGGAACAGATAACAGAAATAATAAGATAACTAAATCTATCATAACCAATAATATAAATAACAAAACCAAAATTAAACTAAACTGTCATGATTTAGTTTTAGTCTGGCCTTTTTGTTAGTTTTCAGTTCCTCCTCCTCTTCTCACTCAGCTTACCCTCCACTCCCTCTGCAATCAGTCTCACCTGTTGGACATTAATTAATCAGAACTCACTCCACCTGCCAGCCTCCCTACATAAACCTCCCTCAGTCTTCTCTTCCCTGCCAGTCCGTCATCAGACTCCACTCACTCATTGCCTGTCAACCTGGTTTGTCCCTGCTTGTTATTGGAATCCTGCCATCTCTGAATCTCAAGTTAAGTCTCTGCCTGCTGCTGGATTCTTCCTGTCTGACCTCTGAGTCTCAAGTTAAGTCTCTGCTCGTCACTCTACCTGCCTCTTCTGTGCTTCACCTACTGGAATTATCTGCCACCTCTCTGCGTCAAGCCTCTGCTAGCTGTTGTATTACCTGCCTCATCTGTGCTGCTAGCCGCTGGGTTCCTGCCTCCTCAGTGCTCCAGCGGTCCTGTCATCAAGAACTCTCTCCGGGCCGTCAGCTCCTGCTCACATCTACACCCCTGTTCCAGTCCAGTCCTGCCTCTCTGGTTTCATCTGTTACTACTCATCTTCCTTTCTCAGGTTTAGCTCCATGTGTGTGGTGTATATTCTGGGTTCATCGAAGAAAAATCATGACATAAACAAAGTCAGCATAAAGTAAGAATCTAGTAGGACTACAAAGATCATAAAATACACTAACTAGACTGGAACTAATCTAACTAAAATGCATAAATGCTGAACAGACAACTAACAGATGACACAAGGATCTAAGGCTGAACATTACAAAATTATAGAAGCAGAGCTACTGAAATAATATATAAAATGACTGCTAACACAAAGCTAAACAGGTGACAAAACAAGTATATAAGGGTAAACAAAAACAACAGTGCACATAAACAGACAGAAGACTCCCAGGGAGCTACCATAAGTAATAACACCCCTGGGATCCTGACACAGTGACCTAACAGATCATGCAAATGCAATAATGTGTAGATTGCCTTGTTAAAGGACTCATCAAACACAATAAAACAAACTTTAATGTACAGGTACATCTACAAAAATGTTTAAAATGGAGTGAAAGTGCAGTTTTTTGCCAGTCATTTTAAAAAGTGAAAGTTATTTTATACAGATTCATTAAACAGTGAAATATTTCAAGCTTTTAATTCCTTGTAATCTACATGATTATGGCTTACAGTTATTAAAAAGTTGTTTAGAGTCTCAGAAAATTAGACCAATGGAACCAGGATGTTTTATGCACCAATGTCAGACTTTTGAAAAGTATGTCCATTACTAAATACTCAATACTTGGTTGGTCTCCTGCATGCCGTGGCATAGAGGAGATCAGCCTGTGACACTGTGTAGGTTAATGAAAGCCCAGCTTGCTCTTATAGCTGCCTTCAGGTAATCTGGCTTGTTGGGTCTGGTGTCTCTCATCTTCTTCTTGACAACAGCCCAGAGATTTTCTAGGGGTTCAGGTCAGGGGAATTTGCTGGCCAATCAATACCTAGAACACCATTGAACCAGCTTTTGGTACCTTTGGCAGTGTGGGCAGGTGCAAGGTACAGCTGGAAAATAAAATCAGCATCCATAAAGCTTGTCTGCAGAGGGAAGCATGAAGTGCTCCCAAATGTCCTGGTACGTAGATGGCTGTGTTAACTCTGGACTTCAGAGAACCCAGTGTACTAACACCAGCAGATGGCATGGCACGTCAAATCCTCAATGACTGTGGACATTTTACACTGGACTTCAAGCAACATGGATTCTTGGCCTATCCTCTCTTCCTCCAGACTCCTGATTTCTAAATGAAATGCAGAATTTACTTTCAATGCAAAACAGGATTTTGGACTTTGGACCATTGAGCAACAGTCCAGTCCCTTTTTCCTTTGCCTAGCTAAAATGCTTGCAGCCCATGTTTAAGATTTGTCTCTGTGTGGTGGCTCTTCAGGCACTCACTCTTGCCTCAATTCACTATTTGTGAATTTCCCTCAAATTCTTGAATGGATTCCACTTGACAATCCCCTCAAGGCTTTGGTTTCCCTCTTGCTGGGGCACCTTTTCCTACTGCAGTTCTTCCTTCTGTTTAATTTTCTGTTAATATCCTTTGATACAGAATTCTGTGAACAACCAGCTTCTTCAGCAATTTTCTGTCTTCCCCTCCTTGTGATGGTGTTGATGACTGTCTTCTGGACATCTGTCCAGTCAGCAGTCTTCCCCATGATGGTGTTGCCTGCTGATCCAGCGTGAGAGACTGTTTTAAAGGCTCAGAAAACCTTTGCAGGTGTTTAGAGTTAATTAGCTGATTAGGGTGTAACACCACAATATTCCGATAATTAACCTTTTCGCAGTATACTCATTTTTAGACACTGTGTCATGTTTTTGTCACGGTGAACCCGAACTCAGACCACACACACGGAGCACAGTTCAGTAATGTTTATTGCTAGGATGACAGGAAGGACTGAACTGCTGGAGGTTGCTGGGACGCTGCGGTTGCTGCGCCGTAGAAACGGGTACCCCCAGAGCAGGCTGAGAATCCTGGCACAGGGGAGACAGGATTAGTCCAACAGAGGAAGATGGACTTACTTGATGCTGGAGGGAGCGGGCAGATACGGAGGACTCGGGAGCCAAACGAGGAACAGAAGGTGACATCCAGGAAGACGTGGAAAGAATCTCTTTCTGAACATCAGGTGATTGAAGGATGAGTGAAGACGAACCAGCGAGAGACTGAAGGTAGAGTGAGGCTTAAATAGAGAAACTAACAGGTGGAGTGGATTCTGTCAGATTGCAGACCTAACAGGTGTAACTGATTACTGGAGGGTAAGCAACGTGAGAGGAACTGAACTCAGACAACAAGAAACAAAACTCAACCCTGACACACTGCATTTTGGATTTTTGTTATCTTTAAGCCATAATCATCAAAATTGCAAGAAACAAATTCTTGGAATAAATCATGTGTAATGATTCTATATAATGTATATGAATTTCACTTTCTGAAATGACCGGCATCAAATACTGTACTTTTATGCAATATTCCATTTTTTTAGATGTACCTGTCTATTCATCGGATTTCATGTAACAAGTCAACACAAAGTAGTACATAACTGTAAAGAAAATGATCTTGCATTTTCAATTTTTCATAAGTAAAAATCTGAAAAAAGTTATGTGCAAGCCTTTTGGAGTCTCTCTGCAAGCTTTGCACATCTTTAGACTGAGATTTTTGCCCATTCTTGCACTGAGTCTTTCATATTGGATGGGAAGTGTCTGTGAACATAAATCTCCAAGTCTTGCCATGGATTTACAGCTGTATTTAAGTCTGGACTTTGACTAGGCCATTCTAACAGATTAATATGCTCTGATTTAAACCATCAGTTGTTGCTCTGGCTGCATGTTCAGGGTCGTTGTCCTGCTGGAAAGAGAACCTCCATGTAATCACAAGTCTACACTGAGAACTCTAGCAGGTTTTCTTTCACTATTGTCCTGCATTTATCTCTATCTATCTTCTAATCAACTGTGACCAGCTTCCCCGTCCCTGCTAAAGAAAATATGTCACTCTATGATGTTGCCATGTTGGTGGGGTGATGAACTGTAAGTTTTCCTCTATAGTTTTGCTTGTTTGTTAAAAAGTAAAAGGTAAGTCTCATCTTAGCAAAGCACCCTCTTCCACATGTTGTTGTCTCCACTACTTGGTTTGTGGCAAACTGCAATCATGACTTTTATTGTCTTTCTTTCAACAATGGCTTTCTTGTTGCCATTTTCGGACGAGGGTCAGACGTGTGAAGTGCACGACTCGTAGTTCTCCTGTTGCCTATGTCCTGACACTGCTCCACTAGTGGCATCTTGTGAGTTTCTCGGATTAAAGGTCCCCTTTGGCATTTTAGGTTAGATGGATGGGCATGTCTCAGTAGATTTGGAGCTGTGTATTTCAGATGATGAGTTGAGTAGTGCTCTGTGAGATGTTCGATGTAACAGCTTTCTCCCTGACCTGTCAGCTACCTTCCTTGGTCTTCATGATGTGGTTTATTTTCCAATATTCTCTAAGAAACCCCAACAAAATTCTGCATTTGTACAGGGATTTAATTACAATTCAATTTTATTTATATAGCGCCAATTCATGAAACATGTCATCTCAAGGCACTTTACAAAGTCAAGTTTAATCATATTATACAGATTGGGTCAGATTATACAGATTGGTCAAAAATTTCCCATATAAGGAAACCAGTTGATTGCATCAAAGTCCCGACAAGCAGCATTCACTCCTGGAGAAGCGTAGAGCCACAGGGAGAGTCGTCTGCATTGTACAATTACACACAGGTTGACTCTGTTCGCTACCCTAAGGGCGACAGTGGCGCAGGCATTAGGGAGTTTGTCCTGCAATTGGCGGATTACAAGTTCAATCCCTCTGTTTAGTCGTTGTGTTTTTGGGCAAGACACTTCACCTGAATTGCCTGCTGCTGGTGGTCAGAGGGCCCATTGGCGCCAACGTATGGTAGCCTCACCTCTGTCAGGCAGCTGTGGCTACTAACATAGCTCACCACTGTCAATGTGTGAATAACTGATTGTAATGTAAAGCGTTTTGGGGTTGTTGGACTAGTTAAAGTGCTATACAAGTACAAGCCATTTTACCTATACCAATTAGGTGATTTCCAAAGGTAACTGTTTACTTTGGATTTTATTTAGAGCTATCTAAATGACAAGGCGAAATGCAAATGTGTGCTACAATGTGGGGATTTTATTTCTAAAGAATTTTGAAAACCTTTTATTCTTTTCCTTGTACTGAAGTTATGTGATAGTTTGTGTTTGTCTAATGCAAAGTAGCACATTGAAGTTTGTGTTTTGTTTTTGTTACAAAATGTTAGTTAAATGGCTATACCTTTGTAAGGCATTGTAGTAATAATTACTCCTCCATTGTTCAATTTCCATGGTAATCTATTCCATTTTTTTTTCTCAGGCATGATGCTATCCACATCACAAATATTCCCCTTCCCTCCACCCGTGACTGACTGTGTTGAAGCTCATCGTGTGTGCGCCACTGACCCACAGTGTGAGGCACTGTACCGGGGCTTAGAGCTGTGTGCGGCCGATGCTGCAGTCTCACCACTGGGAGAACAAGCAGCATCAGAGTGCCTGGAGAGACAAGATGCCCTGTTGGCCAAACACCCATCACTCTTGGCATGCAAGTGCCAGCGTGGTTTCCGGAAGGAGGAGCGGTGCCTACGTATTTACTGGAGAGTTCGTCTTCTGCCAGGTGAGCTGGACCACTGTTGGATTTGGAGAAGCTAATGGTGTATTAACAAACATTTTTACACATATATGATTCAGGAACCATACGTTATCGGATACATATTTATTCTAATACTGACAGCAGAATAGAAACCCACACAAATGGATCAACTAAAACATGAAAACTGAATTAATAATCCTTTGTTTAACATGCTCTGATATTTCTAAATCTACAGTCCAGTAAATGTCTAAACTTTAGATCTGTTACCATTTTGTCAGCAGAAAACCTTTAAGACTAATTTTACAAAATACATGTGATTAGACATTGGCCAGTTTGAGGTTTCCATGGTATGATAACGTTATGTAAAAATACCCCAGTTTCACCGTAATGCAGCATGACGACAAATATTTAAAGCAAAACTGTTTAATATGATCTAAAATTATATAAAAAAACAATCATTACATTAGTGCTGGTAAAACCATGTTGATTATTAAAGATGGACTAATGCTGTCTGTAGCATTTATTTATTGTTATTGAAAACACAGCTGTTGTGTCAAAAGTCAGCCATTTCATTTACTCATGCCAATTAATTAAAAAGGGGTTTTCCATAAACACATTTTGAAAGTCATTAATTAAATTTTACTTCAGTGACAGACGAGTAGAATTGAAGTTGCTGTCAAATAAAAACTGAAAGCTATTTTAAAATATTTTCTAAAGATATTTATACAGTGTCGGAAGACAACAGCAGCATATAAATGAACACTGGCTGAGTTTACTAGAAGCTTGTAGCTGCTTATTGTGCATAATATTCTGCTTGTCGTTCTTCTCCTCATTGAGTAACACTGAGGCTAATATTAGCGAGCTAATTAGCCAGGCCCGGTTAGCTAGACAACTTTACTTTTAGAAGAGCATTACCCATATAACACTAATGAGCGGCCTTTGGTTTCTAGTACAGAACTTTCTGTGAAGCCAGGTGTGTTTCCATCATTCAAGAGAAGTAAGAGTGAGCGGTGTGTTGCTGCATTGTACCAAAACGGGGATGGGAGGAGTGACTCTAAAGTCCATCCATTCCTGAACTTTCTCCGGTATTTTCTCAAAATGATGTAGGAGCGGTATGACAAACAAGTAAATGTGTTCCAAGCAGTAACTTTCTAAAACTGAGGTATACCTTGAGACTGGTAAGTAACACATGCCTATCCTGCAGAGGTTTAACAAAATTTTGATCTGGAGAACATAGAAGCCAAAAAAATGTCTGCAGTGTAGCAGGGAGAATTAGCTATTTTCCATAAACAGGCTGTTGCTCTCAGCTCAGTGTTATGTGTATTCTAAGCCCATGTCTCACTAAAATTTCATTATGGTAACACGAAGTGACAATAACGATTCTTGATTCTCAGATCTGATTTCAATAAACAGGTGTAATATATCAGACATTTACATCGGTGGTACATGTAAAAGAAATATTCACTTCAGTAGCCAAACCGAGGAGTAGAAGCAAACCATGCTAGCTTGTTGTTTAACTCTAATGCACCCTAATAGTGTGCCATGTTCCGGTAAAGTAGATACATTTTCCCAGCCATCCACTGGGGATCCATTCTGATGTGCAGCTGTCACAGGAGCATCAAACTACCTTGATGCAAAGAAAGCAGATGATTTCATCAGATAAATAATTTTCCTTTTACATGAGTTCAGTGGCTGGCTGTTAGTGCATCACTGACCCAGGAAAGATATGACACCAGGAGGTACTATGAAAGGAATGCAAGTCGGAGGCTTTCAGTGTTGTTCTGCTGAGAATCATTGCTTCTTGTCATTCATATGCAGGGCTGGGTTCCTAAGATTGCTGTCAAATCTTCGGATCCTTTATAGGCTTAAAAATTATTAATTGATTTTCTAGCTTGAATATCAGGATATAGCTTTAGTTGTTGGCCCCTTAATATTTGCTTTGCCTTTCATGATAAGCTGCTTGTAAAATTGTTTAAACTGAAAATTGTTTTTACTTCTATCGTTAAATACATACAGACATAGATTTAATTGTTGAAAAAGTTTTTTTATGCTGTAGATATTCATGTCATAAATACGGGTCCACTTGCATCCGTCTTGCAATCAGATAAAAGGGCCTCTCCAAAACAGGCACCGGGGCTGAATTTGAACCCTAGCCCGCCCCTAGCTGTAGAGGTAATACCACTGAGGAGATTTTTTAACTTTAGTTCAGAGCTGTTTTACTGCAAAAGGGAGAGCAGTTGTATTTTGGATTATTGGCTGTTCTTTAATGATCTGATTGAGACAATAATGAAGGGGCCTGGGCATGTGTTATGACTTTACAATTTTCCACTTAAGTAGCTCCTTCTGGATGCATACAAAGGTTTTCTGATTAAATTATCATGCACTGTAGGCTTGGTATATTTTATCTCTGTGTTTTATACTTTGTTTTTGCTCTGTTTTTTAGTGAACAAAGCGCTTTTGTGTATATTTAACGTAACAACCCCATGTGAAGAAAAGTAGAATATTGCTCATGTGCACAACGAGTAAACAAGTGAAACCAATGAGCCAACAGACATATGTACAAAGTTACAATGAATAAATACAATCATAAGTATATGTTCATTCTTACCTATGAAAGGTAACACCAGTATCTGGTTTTTAGTGTGAATTGGTTGGTACAATTCCACACAGCACATGATCTTCTCCAAATTGCTCCACTATGCCACTTCCAATATGGCAGTGATGTTAATGTGTGATTTAGTGCTCAACAAGGTTTATATGTATATATGTCTGAGATGGACGCTGAGCGAGTCAACAACGTTCAGCGGATATGCAAAAAGAAAGAGGTAAAGTAACCCTAAAGAGTTTTTGTCTCAAAGTCGGGATGGGAAGAACACAAAAAAGTTTGTTTTGGCTCTTTCTATTGATACTGCTTGAGATGCTCGGCTGCAGAAGTCAGCCTCAAATCACTAAAGATTGGGCGGGCGGGAGAGTGGGGCACAGAGAGCTGAGCACAGAGCAGGCATAGAGCTGGCAGACACAAGGCTCACGGAGTCTTCTGCCGCTATTTTGAAAGATTTCAAACACCAACGGTACTACAGGGGCAGGACTGCACTGTAAACACTGCAAGTGAGCGGAATGTTTGGCCGGTTAAACCACCAGAGTTGAACTGAACTGAACACGGCCATCTAAATCCTGTCCAATCAACAACAACGCTCAGCAACAGTCGGACAACACCCCTTGAGCGAGACAAATTGTCTCGGTTCTCTTGGAGTAAGTAGCAGTCTTTAACCTGTAGATTAGGTTGGACTTTGACCACATTAAGGCATTGGTGTTCTGCAGGACGGTCTTCTGGCTTTTACAGTAGCCGCATCAATTGTCGTCATCTTGTTTTCTGATCATTTCAAGGTAAATGTACTTTATCAAGTCCAATGACCCCACTTTACACTACAGTCATTCATTCACCCATTCACACACACATTCA
This sequence comes from Fundulus heteroclitus, assembly GCF_011125445.2. Classification (NCBI taxonomy): domain Eukaryota; kingdom Metazoa; phylum Chordata; class Actinopteri; order Cyprinodontiformes; family Fundulidae; genus Fundulus; species Fundulus heteroclitus. The sequence goes on along the minus strand of NW_023396689.1, from coordinate 3,845,957 downwards.
CACCCTGACAGTGGTGAACTATGTTTGTAGCCACAGCTGCCCTGGGGCAGACTGCCAGCAGGCAATGTAGGTGAAGTGTCTTGCCAAGGTTCTGAGAAGTGTTTTGTCCAAGGACACAACGACTGACCGTTGACATGGGTCGACCTGTTACAGGTCGATCTCTTGCGCCACCGTTGCTCCTACTGATGCTACAACAATGTTCATGTTTATGTATAGTGATTGTGACTGGTGCAAAAACGACTACGTAAATGCTATTAGGAAAACACTTGGCAGATATTGTATTATTTGAAGATAATTAAATGTTTGAGTCCTCTTGTTTTAGTCCAAATATGTGACTAGTTGCCTTTAAGATTCACCTTAATAAAATGTTATTTAGGAAAGCAAAAGATCGTATCAGACACTTACATTTATCCAGCTTGTCATTCTGAACTCTTGGCAGCAGACATCAGTGGAAACCAACAACTTTTAACAAGAAGAAACCTTCTGGCAAACTAGGCTCAGGGTACTCTTGTTTTTTTTGTTTTTTTGCCTTCACATAGTTCCCCATTGTTTTTCCTTAGCTAGAGAATAACCAATCCAAACTCTGATTATTAAGAGGGTCTTTACTTTTAAAGGTTCATACACTCTTGAAAGGGAAGAGAGTGTTGTGCCTGTGATATGAACTTCCTGACTTTTAGCACTTGTGGCTCAGTCAGAGCAACCAAAACCAGAGCTTTTTTATTTACAACCAGAAATCTAGCCATGTTAGCTTGTTTAAAAGTGAATTGCCATTAAATAGACATGTTATTCATGCAGAGTGTCACACTTTCTGCTAACACTCTTCTCTTTTCACCCTAAGCATCCCTAACTGGCTATATAGTCAAGTGCTGTCTAATGAAAAGCCTCCACTCAAAACGCAAAGAAACACACCGAGCAGCACAGCATATCTCAAGTGCTGGTGTATCATGTGCATTAGCAAGTGAGCTAACACTAGCAGACAGACTCCTCTTCCCCTGTGGCCTATTAGTCAGTGGAGCATTAGTGTAATTACACACTCTTCAGTTCCCAGTGCTGCTAGGCCGCTCTAGCGTTTCATTACCATAAGTATATAGCCGGGAATAGGATTTACATACATAAACATTTTACATGCCATTGGACTCTTGATTGAGTTTGTTCTTTAAATTGTGTTTAAATAATCTGTAGGACAATACAGCTTGTCCACCAGTCTATTGAGGCTCTGCTAATGGGTTTTACAATTGGAAAGAAACTGCCAATAAAAACTAAAGGTTATCATTGCATCACATTTTTGCTTCTGAACATATACATTTATTTAGTTTTATATTACTTATATAGCTTTTTAAGACACAGGGAATTGTCACAGGCTAATGATGTTTCTCCCAGTATCATCTATTAAGAGCACTTTCTAAACATTGGATGTCTCCTTATAAATTGCATTTGTTACTAGATTAGCGAAGGACATTTTAAATAAAAATGAATTCAGAATTTGAAGATGCATTGTAAGGGTGTGCTGTTTGTTTCTTTCCATGCTTTTTACCTTTTTGTTACTGGGACACCTAAATGAAATGTAACCTGTGTTATTGTCGTCTATTGTCTGAGAGCTTCTAATATTGTGATAAGCCTATATATTTTAAAGGCATACTATGCAACATTTTTCAGTTAATTAATGTGTTTCATACCGTTTTGGATGATGAAATGAGTCATTTCTCGGCCGCCCTGGTGGTCTGTGGGGGAAATACCGCACTTGCAATTGCAAGAGCTCTCGGCCCGCACACACAGGTTCAGAACTCTCGTGCAACACCGCGAGAGTCGGTCTTGCTTTACGGCGAGAACTCCATGTGTTTTGATGAAATGACTCACTTAAAGGTATACTATGCTACCGGGGTTGATTTTCCAGCGAGGCTCCCCCCAGAGGGCGAAAGTAAAAGTGCAACCGCGTGTTAACGTCAAATAAATATGCAAGCATATCGAGTTTTATTATTATTATTATTTATTTATTTTTTTTGAATGTTGGCGAGATGCGGCCGCGGCGGCGGCCTCGCCAAGATAGCGCTGCGGGAAGCCTGATGTTCATACTTTCACTGTGTTAGTCATTGTTTGTACTGCCGTTTTTTTAACTTTTCGTTGCGTTCGCCTGTCTGCTAAGCTCAAAATAACCCCGCCTGGCTTGACGGAGAAACCAGAACAGCTGAGCATCTTTATGACAGTGCACTTTTACTTTCGCCCTCTGGGGGGAGCCTTGCTGGAAAATCAACCCCGGTAGCATAGTATACCTTTAAGTGAGTCATTTCATCAAGCATGTTTGCTTGATTTTTATTTCAGCCCCTAAACTCCTCAGGTCTTACAATGCATGTACAAGCAGTGGTAGGCACAGTGCCGCTAATCTGCATACAGATAATTGCAGAACAAACTTTTCGTTCTTCCCATTATCGTTTGTGCTTAGTTTGGAAACTGTTTACGGACCAGTTAGCATCCATTTCATTGGGTTTCAATACGTATAAGTACAATTACATTCATCCGTCATCCATCTTTACACATCAACACAGACTTCTACAATAACAGTAGTAGTCACGGCTCCAGAAAAATACATTGTTAATAGCTGTGCTGCTTTCTTCTTACCTTTCTTCTTCGTGTGGTCTTAATATTGTCGGCTCCAATTGCTCAAAAACAGAGTTGCTGGTGTGTGCCTTTTTTTTCTGTAAACAGTGTGCTGCTGTGTGATCCTGCCCCTTTAATTAGCAGTGTAAGCGAGCTTTCTGGGTTTGTTACGGGTACCGCATTAGGTAGAAGGAGACTGGACTTGGAGCTTGGCTTTTCGGTTGCTACGGAACTCAGCAGGACTCTTCCAGAACCAATTTTTATTTATCAATTAAAAATAGGGTACATTACATATAACTAGATTGATTTTATTAATATTACAACAATAAGTAGCCCAAAAAGTCATAATTTATTGCACGTTTGTTAAAGAGCTGATGACAGCTTTAAATTGGCTGCCTCTTAGTGACATACTAACTTGCTACCTTGACGACATGCTCTATGTAGCCATCAACAAGCTCCTTGCATAATTCAGCTGGATATGTGACGCCTCCTCTTACAAGTAGTAGGTGCTGCGAGAACCATTCAAGTTCTAATATAAAAAAAGGAAAAAGGATATAGCTTCAACGACAAAGGTCATGGTCAAACCCCCTGACCTGGGAAACTTTGTTTTTAGCTTATTTTTCTCAAAGCCAACCCAATTTCTTTGGGTTTTTTGAAAGAGTTAAATGACCATTACCCACCAAAGTTTAGCTCACTGCTGAAATAGCCTGGATAAACAGCCAACATGTCTCTGTAGAAAATACACTCGTCTTTCAAGAAACTTCTTATTCCTTGATTTCTTCATTTGACTTCACAACTTACTTTTCTTTTTTTTCACTACTTACTTTTCTACTATTTTAGTGAAAACTAACATAGTCAAAACTTCCATTTCAAAAAGTGTTGTTAATGCAGCCACACTGTGTGGTGCATTTACTGATGAGGAATTGATCAGATTTGTGTGCTTCCAACTGACCCGTCCCCAGTCAAGGATGGTCAACTTGAATATGAGCTCTACTACAGTTATACAGGTCATCCGGCCTAATTTGGCCTAAAGCCTTGATCTTTAAATTGCTGAAGCACCACACACTTCTCTTTAACCATCCTTTGAATATGATCTTTTCCAGTCATGCAGGCTGTATGCTCATTAGGGCTCACTAGGCAAATATGAACAAAGATGTTCAGGACTGGTTGTAATTTGTTTCTGAAAGAATTCTATAGAAGAGCAACTTATTGCAGCCCTTTCCACTGGCATTATAGAGCAAGTGCCACCCTCTGCGTAGTGACTCTGGTTGCTGTAGTGGCAGGATAGCAGAGGGAGGCCCAGATTTCTGAGGAAAAGCCAACAATCTATGCCTGATATTAAAACTGCTATTCACATGACCTGTAGCAGCCAATAATGACCTCAAGAAAACACTGTAAAAATGCTGTTAGTAAAAAAGAGCACAGCTGTGATGAAAAAAATCCTAATCTTTAGCGCACACAGATGCTGAAGACCACATTGATTGGACAAGTAAAACAGATCTACTCTGAGCTGCCTGTGGTTGACAGAGCTCCTAACTGAGTCCCTAGGATGGAACCTGGCAACCCAACAGAGGTTATTTCAATCACATTTGTTTTGATATGGTCTGAATCACCTGACCATAAAAGAAAGACCATGGCTACCTTCAGTGTTGGTCCTCACAACAACCGTTATCATCTGCAAAAGGCTAAGATGAGAGCCTCATACACCCTCCTCTCCACAAGTGTGCCTTGAAATTCTGATTCTCTGATTGCTGAAACACACTCCAAAAAATAAATAAAAATAAAAAACAGAACATGGCATCCCTGTCCCTGTGTGCCACCTTACACGTGTTGTCCTGGTTCCTGACACAAGAATGAAGCAGCATATCTGTGTTCATGTAAATCAAAAATTCTATTCAAGTTTCAAAAATGTTGTGGAAACACATTTTTTTGCTGTTTGTTAGTAGCCATATTTTGGAATAAGAAACTAAAAATCATAACATTGAGATGATTCAACTAAAATAGGGGAAATGCTCAGGAATTGCAAAGTCTGTCTCTGCAGTCTAAATCTGAATGTATTGATTTCAATGTCGCTTTATCAGGCATTCAACAATATTCGCATTCACATGGTCACTTGGTATTACCATGTAAAGGATTTATTGGAGCCATGGTGTGGGAATTAGATTTGTAAAGTATGGTTGTGTAGCTGTCAGGAGGTGAAATTTAGAGGCAAGTAATTCATCAAAGCCAGCACATGTCTGTTTATCTACACACAAGTGATTACTCTCTGCCACATGTACTAAATTAAGATTGGAAACTCATAAAACCAAGTCAGGGAGTAGCATTTTTCACTATGCATGTTTTTACCTCTGGGGAGGTCTCTGCACTGCAGGAAATGCAGAGGGAGGCCTTTGTTCTCCCAATTAGCTCCCAGGAAGAACATGTTCAGTCTGCTCAGTGCAGAGAGCTGGTGGAAAATACACTGTTCAGTTTAATTTACAGATCTCGTTGAAGATATCTCAGGATCATTTATTTTAGTGACTGAACAGCATGGAGATCAGCCAAGCTTAGCTGTCTGAGATCCTGAGAGCCTAACAACGATCTCTGACAGATGACGTATCATATTTGAGTGATTGACAATACATTTAAGTAAATTTAAGGTTTCCATTACTCTTCCATCCTTTTTATTTGGTAATTTAACTGATAATGATCATTAAATTATCCCTCGATGGAATTTGGACACAACTCATTATGTTCTAAAGATGCATAGGGTTTTGTGTTACAGTGGTGGCAGATAAAGGGTAGTACAGTGAATTGTAAAAAGATTTTGGGTTTGAAACTTGCGTGAGCTTTTCTGACAGAAGTTTCCATGTTTTGTGAGGTAATTTTCTTTGAGTTCTCTGTCTTCACCCAAAGTCTATCCCAAGGTGTAAAAGGAGCAGAATGGAAATGAAAAGATCATACTTTGATTGTCCATCTACATTCCACGAGTTGCTCTCGAATGCATCTCAGAACAGGGGCAAATGAGGGGCTGTGGGGCAACAATAAGGAGGAATTCAGACCAAAGTATTGGAGTTCAACTTTATAGAGACCACAACTGAATGATTTCAATGTTAAAAGTATGATATGTCCCCTTAAGTCAAAAATAATAAGTTGCTATTTTTTTTCTGTTATCACTATTGATCTAAAGTAACACATCTTTCTTTGAACTTGCTTTGATTTGATTGTAGATTGTTGTTGGCAGAATACATGTTGGTCCAAATTCATAATGGGGCACATTGATAGAAAGATGGGTAAACCAATGCCTTTTAATTTTCCTTAAATTTTGTAAATATATTTGTCCTACTTTAGTTCCTTCCAACCTGCTGCTGTTCTCGTGGTTTGTAGATGGTCACTCATGTTTTGCCAATGTTTGTATCATTCTTTGTTTTCTACAGGAAGGGATGAACTGGAGATATCCCCCTATGATGACTCACTGATTGACTCTCCCATGGCCTCTTTAGTATCCGGTAAGTTACTCAGTATCCATATATGGAGGAAATACTTGAAGCTTAACCAAAACAAATCACCAAAAAACACAAGCAAACTAGGCATGTTCCCTTAACTGATTATGAAGTGTTACCAGTGAACAATAAAGTGCCCAAAAAGGCCTTAAACTTCAGCATTGCAAGTAGCCAATAAACTTAGAGTCCTGTTCAAAAGTGTCAGCTCATTCCCATGTGACTGATATACTGCTTTATGCAGTATATCAGCAGCCACTTTGACAATTATTTTATGTTAGAATAGAAGACTATTTATCTCTGCTGTCTAATTATGCCTCTTTGTACCTGCTCTGTTTAGACATGATATTACTTCCTCATTAAACACGGCACACAAATACTAGACAAGTTATTGCTGCATATTAGACCAAGTTAAATGCAGCTGATTTAGTAATCAACATGTGTGACAAACAGAAGAAAAGCCTCTACAATGAACCCAGAACAAATGAATGTTTATGATAACAACCCAGGTTACACATCTTACACCTGTTTCACTTACCATAGTTCCTCAATTGCAGCTGGTACTCTGCTCTGTACATGTGCATGGATCTGGCAAAAATTCATCCACAAAGTGCCCAGATAATTGGGATTATTGCCTTAAGGCATCCTTTTGAGTTTACTGGTCACAAAGTGGTTCCAGTTCCACCCAGTTCAGAGATAGAACAGGAAGAAAAAGCTTCTGGGCCAAAATGAGCCCCAGTTGAGTTTATTCTTCCCAGTTTCTCTGCTAAATAAATAAAACTAATTCACAATTGAAACGTTTTTATTTATTTTTTAAATAACTGGTATCTGTCTATGGTATGGTTGTTTTAGAAAAAGGGGAAATCATAATCTCTGCTGATTTTGTTCCCCTGAGGACATTTTTAATGTCTATATGTGTCTCTCACCATCACTAGTTCTTCCTCTTAAAGAAAAAAAACAGATCATTAGGCCAGCTAGAAATCCTCAGAGTAGTAAAGGAAACAACGTAGTATTTGACATCACTCTGTGCAACATACTGTGTTGTAAATAAGAAGAATGAATGAATGTGTCATGATGTAACCTGTCATATGAATATGACAGTCCTGTGGAAAACCAAGCTGATGGTAAAATAGAATGCACCCTAATTTAGTTCTGTTTCATTTCTATAGCACACAAAAACTCATGGCATTTACAGGTTCAATTTATTTCCAACAGTATACAATCCAGCTCAGTGCAAATTCCACCAAAAAGCATGAAAACAATTTTATACAATTTAATTCCAGACAATTTCAATACATCAAATTCAAATGGCAAAATGTGTCTGAGAGACCAGAATGTTTTATTGAATCTTCACTTCGATGTGTTCCTGCATTCTCAACAACTGGAGAGGCATGAATCCCTTTTAGCAGGAAGGAACCCCCAGAAGAACTGGACTCAGGAAGGCAAGCTGTCTGCCTCCACCAGTTGAAGGTTGGGAGGAGACAGACTGTTCTACTTTAACTTAAACAGTCCTTTAGGAAGTTCTTTGTGAAAACGCTGTTATAAAATTCACTGATTTAGGATATTGAATAAATATATTGATATGGTTGACATTTTATTCCATTCCCTTTACATACTCCCTTCTAGCCTCATCCTTCATGCAGCTGGATGGTGAGAACCAGTGCTTGAAAGCAGCACAGGACTGTGGCCTGTACGAGAAGTGCGGAGCTCTTCGGTCAGAATACGTGTTGGCCTGCACCAAGCCATTACCCGGCACCAGCCGATGCAACCAGTACAAGTGCCACCGGGCCCTGAGGCGTTTCCTGGAGCGGGTACCGGAGGAATACAGCCTGGGTGTCCTGTTCTGTCCCTGCACCAACACCCTGTGTGGTGAAAGGAGGAGGAAAACCATTGTACCCTCCTGCTCCTACCAGGACGCAGAGAGTCTGCAGCCTAACTGCCTCCACCAGCAGAGCTTCTGTCGTCGAGATGACCTGTGCAGGTTAGACATCTAGCTAACAAAATGAAATGTTTTAAACATTACAAATCCTAGTTTACACTTTTTTGAGCGTGTGTACAAAACTCTTTTTTTAAATGTTGTTCTAAGATAATCATAAATAAATCATTTACACTTAGATGTTCTCAGTGTGATTTCCAAAACAAGGTCTGGACTCTGAAACCAATAAGTACATGAGAGTATTTAGACACATACATTCCAAACGGTGGCCCTAGATAATACCACCACCGTGGCCCCTGTAAGCACCTGACCTCATGTAAAACTATGAAACATTATCAGATGCTGGTGATGCTGTCTAATGCATGATCACTTCCACTTAGTGTTTTTACCAGCTATGGGATGCTTCAGAAACCACCTGTGAAACAAAGTACAACCCACAGCCTCTGGATTACTCTATCTCAAGGCTGGTGACTGGTCAGCATGTGAGCTGAATTAGACCCTAAAATGTCCTCTGGGTGAATTACTGTATTTGTCTGTGACTGACCTTTGGCACAAGGATAGGTCCTTCAAGAATTTTCAGTGTTTGGTAGAATTGTTGTGATGACAGCAATGTTTATGTGAAAATAGGAATTATGAGAAAACCATAAAAACTCTTGTGATGAAGCTAATGATTAGTTAGAATACCTCATAAAGCAAATGTAGCCTGGTATTTATATCTTTTTGATCTTTTTTTTTATTTTTCATCTGTCTGTAAAGGTTTTAGAATATGAGATCAACACAATATTTCCCTCAACGGTAATGATGATATGAGAAATGTCCCAAATCTTTGTCCCAGTTTGGAGAGTTTAATATGTATCTGACATCAGCTCTGGACACAAACAAGAATCAGTCAACTCTGTGGAGAAACATTAAGTGAAATAAGTGGGTGAAATAATAAAACCTTTTTCTGTCTAACCCAAATTCAAACACACCTAAGGTCATTCACCCAAATTCTTTGCCCATTTTTTCCATTTGATGTTGAGCTGTTTGTGTTTTTGCCAGGTCCAGGCTGGCTGATTTCCTCAGTAACTGCCAACCATCCCATGTGACAGGCAGCGGGTGTTTGAAAGATTCAACAGGCCTCTGCCTCCGAGCCTACGCTGGACTCATAGGTACCAACTAAAAAGACAGTCAGATAACAGACATTGCATTCTCGCATCATTATTTGATCTCATTATAAGAAATAGGACCTAATCAACTAATTTGCCCTCTAATATCCGTCTGAACTCCCTCCTTTGCAACGTATGTAGTAGCTGGATTTTCAAGCCCAAAAACCACAGAGAGAGCAGAGAGAAAACAAAACTCTAGCTAATCTAAAAGGTCAGATTTAGTATTTTAAATTTGATCACGTTTGTCTTATATAAATCAGATGAAACAACTGTACTATCACTTCCTTTTTTATACGAAGTTGCTAATTTAGAGAATTAAATATGTTATTTTGATAAGCCACCTCTCGCCCAGTGACTGCTGGCTTCAACCCCCCGTCACCCTGCAACAACAAGCATGTATAATAGATGGATACAGTTATGTATGTTAGATATTTATCTTTTTTATTCCTCGACCTCATTATGCATGGTGTAAATTCTGTTGGGAACTTTTGGTCCAACATGTTTACATGTTGTCAAGTAATCTCTTTCTGACCAATTGGAGGAAGAATGGAGGTACAAATATGAGGTAATTCTGTATTGATCAGACATTTTCTATGCTTTTCAATCCCTGAGAGCAGATTAGTTGTGTATTTGTCTATTTTTAAGAGTTAATTTACTGTTAAAGGTGAGAATGCTGTCACCAAAGGCAAGGACTGGGATGCAATTCACTGGTTAAATATTACCAGTCATAAAAGGACGTGACAATGTTACTTTTATTTTTGAAATCTAATTTATACCAAATGTGCTCTGTGCAGCACTGTTGACCTTTTCTAGAAACTAATGTTTTTATTTTATTTTGTTTATTTTTTACTGGTTGTTGGTTTTAACCCTAACAGTAGGGTAAATAATTAAAATGTTCCTGGGTTTTTAGTTTACAAGTGAAGAGAACCCACCAGTTGGGCTTTCAGGGGCTTTAACTCAGCCACGTCAGTCTTGACTCATCATCTGCTGAGAACCAATGGAAAATCATTCACTGATCACAAGAGTTACCCAGTTTACATTTGAGTCCATGCACCAGCTGAAGCCACAGGTCAAGCTTCATCTGAATAAAAGTGCAGTCAAGAGCAGCACAGGTAGTCATGTCTGATCATCTCAGAGCTTCAAATGGACATGAGCGTGTGATTATAGTTACAAATGTTACTATATTTAACAGTGACTGCCAACCAATTACTTAAAAAAAAAAAACATTCCAAAACAAACCACACTACCATCATATCTATGGTAGACCTGGCAGGAAGGAGGTGAATGGATTGATCAGATGCATATGATATACAGTTAAATACCAGTGTTGTAAAATGCCCCCCCCCCCCCCCAAAAAAAAAAAAAAAAGACTTAAACTTCTCATGTTCCCTTGTGGCTTTAATATAAATATTTAATATAAAACATGAAATATTTAGTTTAAAAAACAACAAAGAAATGGTGATTTCCCAGAGATGTTACTTTGTGATTACCTATAAACAACGTATCAAATATGTATTTATGCATACATTTTTAAAATAATCTTGTGCTTTAAAAAAAAATCTTTTTGAATTTCAAAACACTCAGATTTATGTGAGAGTTGCTTGATTATGATTTTTAAAAATAATAAACAATCTCCCGAATGTGTAGTTATACGTGATTATTTGCTTATCTGCATATATAGCTCAGCTCAATCAGCCTCAATCCAAGTCTACGTTACCCAGCAGGACGTTTCCCTTAATGAAAGTATCACTGTAAACGAAGTTGTGAGACATCTGATGGGATGCATAAATGCATGTTGAGCTATTAACATGTTTAGTTTAACACTGACTTTAATGTATGTCAAAATTAGTTTCTATTTTGTTACAGATCAAGCTGTGATTTCATTGAATGTAATGAAAATGGTCCAATGCAGGAGAGCCCTCTCACTTTCCCCAGTGATAGATTTCATTAGGAGAGAATAGTCCATATGATTTGATTGCACTAAATAAATCTCATGAGTATACTGACTTGTAAAAATCAAGAACTTTAAACTTTGAAGCCAAAAACAAACCAAAAAGTTGACCCAGAATAACTGACAACCTGTTGGTACAATGACAAATCAATTTGCGCAAAGATTCTCTGTAGAAATCAGCAGAGCAGTGAGTTGATAGGAGTGGAGATAGATAGCCAGGGAAGCAAAGTAGAAGGTTGGGAAAGTAAAAGAGGCAAGACAGAGTGTTAAGAGAGATGACAGCTGACAAGCGAATGTAGATAGAGAAGTGTTGAGTGGCTTTCTGCCAGCTCTGTTAGTGATGGATGAGTTCTGGATCAGGCCCAGAGTTTTTAGATGGGCACAACTCTTCACACCCTGTCAGACACCCACAAGCCCGATTCTCTGATTGTAAACAATCAGAGAATTACAGTGTGTTTGAGGGTGGCACAAACCAAGATGTTTTGAAAAAAGATCCAGGGTATCCAAAGACACATTTTCTTTTGCTAAGCTGATATTCTGACTTGCAGGTACCATCATGACTCCCAACTACATCAGCAACAGCTCTGCTGACGTATCGCTGTGGTGCAACTGTGAGGGCAGCGGCAACCAGTGGCAGGAATGTCTGAAACTCCAGCGTCTTTTCACCCACAACAGCTGCCTACGTGAGTCCACTCTGTGTGTGCATTAACAGGCCTTCTGTTATGACCCCAAATACATGTTAGGTGGGCTGTGAAAGGCTAATGTTTCTCTCAAGTCTGGCCCAGACATACTGGTCCATGTTCATGCTAGCTTTTTTGTCTCTGCGTTTAGTAAAATTCCTGATGGAGGTCAGATTTCCCTCGAGTCCAGTAAATAGGTCACAAAATAAACATTTTCTGATAACTATGGAACTAGTTTATCCTATTCTTTTGAACTGGGTTTTTCAGAGAATTTCTGACAATATCTGTTTATGTGCAGTGCCGTTTTGTAGCATCCCTGCTAAAGAGGCATAAAAATCTTAGAAATAAATGTTGCTTCAAATGATGTTGAATGCAAGTGGGGCTCCTGTTCCACCTAGGGTAAAATCTATATCATACATACTGTCCAGTGATGTGCGATGAGGTTAATGACTGGTGAGGCAACAATGTGCAAATATATATATATATATATATATATATATATATATATATATATATATATATATATATATTAGGGCTGGGCAACGATTAAAATATTTAATCGCGATTAATCGCATAATTTGCCTGATTAATCGCGATTAATCGCATTGTATTTACAAACTCCAAGAATGAATTCAAAAGTAGTGTAAAGAGCACTTTTATTTTAATGTTCTGCTGCCATATGAACAAAAGTGTTGTAACATTTGTAGCACTTTTCAGTAACACATATTTAGTGTAAAGCTCAACTTAAACATGTAAAACAAAAAATAGCAATAATAATAAATTAAAGCTTATTGCCACTGACAGGGAATTCTCTTTATGGGGAAAAAATCTACCAAAAACAGGCAATTTCTGAGGTAACCGCAGGGAGCAGCATTACCATTTTATGTTCAATACCAAAGTTTAACTTGGCAGTGGTTACAACTAACTTGTTTCTGTCACATTCGATGCTGGAAGAACTTTAAACTGAAATGCTTGCTAACTCGATATGCTTGCGTTGCTTGCGTTTATTTGACGTTAACACGTGGTTTTTTGTTGTTGCTTTCTCGCGTGCATATAGTGAATGGCAGGGAAAAACAGGCAATAACACATGGATACTTTGAAACGAGAAGCGACTTCACCGACGGCGTCGATGCAGACCCCTCCGCTCCGCTCCGCACAAAACTTGTTCCGGCCGCCAACTCACCGCCTCACCTAAGCAAATTCCTGCGGGAAACACCGCCTTCCGCATGTCAGCTTTGTTTTTTTTCCGGCCAGCACCTTTCTTCCTCTGAATCAGAGGCTTGGCTTACAGCGAGGTTATTGGCGCATTATCGCCACCTACTGTTCTGATTCAAACCCCTACACCGCAGCAACAGACCTTCACAAAATAAAAGCATGTGAGCAACATGCGTTAATGCGCGTTAAAGAAAATATCGGCGTTAATAGTCTAATGAGTTAACGTGAAATTAACGCGTTAACTTGCCCAGCCCTATATATATATATATATATATATATATATATATATATATATATATATATATATATATATATATATATATATATATATATATATATATATATAAATATAGATATATAATATATAAATATAGATATATCTCTTCACTTTATGAAAGGGGTAATGCCCAACAAGGTGTCCATTATCATAAATTAATGGACGACACAGAGACATGAACCGTCCGATGCAAAGCGGAGGATGGTTTCTTCCACGAAGTCTGTTAATTTCTGATGATGGAGACTTCGAAAGGCATTATCCCTGTTATACCATAGTCACTTATGAAATAAATACATATTAAATCAATAATTAATACTTTGATGTTTTCTTCACCATTAAATTCTTACGTTTTTCACAAGAAGCAGCAGTTGTCTCATTGTGACATTGCCAAGGTAATCGGTGTCAACTGTCTTGCCCTTACCAGCTAACGTAGCTCAATAATGTAGAACAATCAGGCTATTTGACCGGAACTTATTAGGTGATCTATAGCACTTTTTAACAGACACCCTGCAGCCAATCAGAATCAAGTATTCACAGAGACCATGGTATAATTGTAAATAAATAATGTCTATGCACCTGGGGTCCGTTTTTCGTACGTCGCTAACTCAGTTAGCTGGAATTCATTGTTGACTATTTGGCATGATCTTGGATCGTTAGGTTCTTCGAAACTCATCCCGGACTTGTTGTCATAGCAACATGTGCGCAAAGTTGAGCCTGCTCCCGAGCAAGCTTATTTCATGTAAACAAGATTAGATCGTAGCGGAGGAGATAGGGAAGTCTGTGTCTAGCCAGCGCACTTGGACCACCTAGTGGCAGAGGAAGGGACAGAATTGTGGAACACCATTTTATTTTATGTTCAATAAAAGACGAAACAAATAATGCTTTGTTCCTGTCGTTTTATTTAAACAATTATTTATAAAGAAAAGTCAGCAAGTCATCTTTTGCCTGCAGTAAGAGGTAGTTATACAAAGTCAGTAATACTACTATGTGTAAAATGGTGTATTAGAATTTACTCTGAAGGTCCTTTTGAAGCAACTCGATCTCTAGTGCAGTTTTTCTTCTTTTCTTGTTGTGGAGTTCAATTTCTCCTCTTAATTTTTTTTTTCAGGACAAAATACTTTTTCTTTTGTTGAAGATGCCGTTAATATAGGGAACAAATGGCACCTTGAGTCATTATGTGAAAAAAAAAGAAAAAAGAAAAAGGGTTAAACATGTAAAAGTAAAAAGAACCCAATTTTTTTCAGCCTTCTTATTGGTGGCTGTTAAAAACAGACAAACACATAATTTAACAGTGGCTTTTAAAAAAGAGGAAGAAGTTGCTTTTTAAAATACAGTATAATAATTAAAGGCTATCATTTTGTAAAATATTCTTGTACTTCACTATTTCCCCCCCATGTTCTAGTGGCTCCCATGGAGGCTCTGACATAAAAGAACTTAGTACTTATGAAATTATTAAAATGCAAAAATACATACTGTAGAAAGTGATAGAAACATCTATCATGGACAGTATTTACAATTTAATTTGTCTGCTGCTGTTTGCCAGCCCTCTCTTCTGGTTTTAGCAGACTTTGAGGTGTTACCTGTCGTTTTAATTGACTCAAATTCGGCATAAACTTCTTTTAAAAGCTCTTGTTCTGCTGGGAAAAAAAACTGTGGGCGTTCTTTGGCCATGCTGAACAGCCAATAGCAGCACTGCTGATCATTGTTTCTACTATCGATACATTTCCCCTTTTAAATAAACGCATGAACGCGCAGTTGTCTCAGATAACTCAATCCAGTGATACTAATCGTAAACAACAGGTGTGTTAGAAGAACCCAATTAGCCGGATCAGGATTAGCCGGATGAAATCATCTTGGATGTCTCATTTGATCTTGGATGTTTTAAGCAACGTACGAAGAACGGACCCATGTCCTTCTCCATCACTATGTTGTGAAAATTGTCCTTGTTTGACATCTTTTTTAAATGCTTCAACGGAGATAATCACCAAGAAGGAGAGTTGTCCTGGGCCGGTCCTATCCCGACTATTTTCAGTCTTTTCAATGTGGAGAAAAATGGAAATGAAATATGAAATTAAGTCATGGAAAGCAGAAAACAGAGCTGTCTTGCATAACAGCCTGCCATTCCAAGTATAGCACTCCGGTTTAAAACAGCAGGATACCTTTCTCTCACTTGTTTGAAGCAGGTCTTTGAGCTCTGGAGTTGGCCGTCCTGTCTAATACCTTCTATATACAGTGAAAATCCAGTTTAGGAAAATCCTTTAGTTTAGAGATGTAGTCTTTAATTTTGTCAGAGCACATTTAAATGAGAGCACCGTTGAACTTGTCGCTGCGTAGAAGAAGAGAGTACGCAGCGACATGCACCTGTTACCTATTGTTCCTATGGGGCTCAGCGCTGCCCCCATTACTTTCTGCCTCAGTCAGCGAATTTTAATCACACCTTTATGAACAACTAAAAAGACTAAATATCCCACACACATTCATTATATATTTCAGACAGACTGCGTAACGTCAGCATGTGTAGTATAGGTGTAAAAAAAAAAGTATATTGGCGATAAAAAGAGAGACAGTAATGAGTGTGTTCCAACTGCCTGTTACAGTCAGTGTGTGCAGCATGGCACCATCGGAGGGGAGGCACAGCTCCTTACTGCCTCACCTTGCCATTCTCTCATGTATTTAAACAGGCAACTCATAAACTCTGTGATTTGAACCATAACAAACAATGCTGAAATCATACTGGAAATAAATAAGGAAAATTACAGATGATGACGGGTGAAGCACTGTCTCACCTGCCTCCCCAGACCACACATCACTGGTACAGTCAAACTTTGGAGGGAGTGTGATGGTCTGGGGTGGTTTTGCTGCTGCAGGACATTGGCGACTTGCTGTAATTGTTGTAACCACAAATTCTCTTCCCTACCAGAAAATCCTGAAGGAGAATGTTTGTGACATTAAGCTAAAGCACACTTGGGTTATGAAGCAGGACCAATATCTTCAGCCACTCCACAAATGCACCTAACATAACGGCTTTTTCATTTTTTGACACCTGCTGTTGGTATTTACTCAGGTTGCCTTTCTCTAATATAAAAATTTGTTGGATAATCTTTAACATTTAGATGTGACAACAAAAGCAAAATACCCAAGAATGGTTTTAGGGGGTTAATACTTTTTCAAAGTTTTTCTTAAGTTTTTCTCTGTATTTCTTTACATGTTTTCCCCAATAAATTATTTAAGTTAAGTGAACGGTGGGCTTTTCTAAATTTTTCAAGTATGAGATTATGCTATTGAAATAGAAAAAATAATAATTTTAAGTTTTTTTATATTTCTAGTAGGCCTGCCAATACATTTGTCTGTAAGAATCATATTTAGCTAAATGCATTGCTTGAGCTGCCCTGTGTTAGGCTCATTTCTTTTGAAATAGAAACTAAAAGGACAAGAAAACAGTTTTCAATGCTTATTACTCTCCTATAACGCTCTGTGTGGTGTCTCGGGGATATTTGAAAATAGTTCAGTTTAAATGCCTGTCTTCTGTAATAAAGACATGTGGCTGATCAGAGCTAAGAAAACATGACCTATTTGTCTGCTTTAGAGATCCAAAGAAAGAGCTCAAAGAGAGCAAATGAAAAAGTGACTTTGACACAGTGGCTGTTGAATTTGTCTGGGTGGTTGCCTCCTGCAGCTATTCTCACAGCACGAGCCACACTCTGCTGCTTTACATGTCTGCTACATGTCACAGTGTTAGCATCCAGAAGGTTCTCACCGCCATGAGAAGCCTGCTGGCTCTGAGGGGGGAGCTGGAGCATTAAGTCCTCCACCTGTCAGTCAAGCACAACATCTGTCAGATAAGTTTATCGATACACGCTGGGGTGTTTGTCCGAACACTAAAGCCTGGATCAATGCGTCAAGGCACCTCCCATAAACCTGATTTATCAAGCTGACGATGGCTCTGACAATAAACCTGCCAAATAGATATGTTGTTTCACACCCACTCAGATGCTGCATCACAGGCTAGCCGAGTGATTTCTCACACACACACACATACACGCACGCCCGTGCGTGCGCACGCGCGCGCGTGCGCACGCACGCACGCACACACACACACACACACACACACCAACATCCTTATTTAATGTGCATAGTGAGGACCGTGTCTTGAATTCCATTCATCTTCAAGCCTTTCTATAACCTAGCCCTAACCCTAACCTTTACCAGTTTATACCTCAGCCTAACCTAAACCTGTTTGACACTTTAGTCCTAAACCTAATCCATAACCTAGAAAAAAGTGAGGACCATTTTTCAGTTCTGACATCAAAGTCCTCACTTTACTGGTAAAATTAGCCAAATATATTCTCACTGAGCTGCAAGTACAAGAACACACACACACATCCTTGTTTAAAAATACTTACGAGGACCATGTCTTGACTTACATTGCTTTTCAACCCTTTTTATGGCCTAACCCTAACCTAAACCTAATTGACATCTTAGTTCTAAGCCCAACTCATACCCCCCCCCCCCCAAAAAGAGAACCAAGAAGCCATTTCTAATGAATGCTCCCAACTTATGTGGATGACCTCAACTATAACCAGCTGATAGAGAACCCTACAAAGCCTACATCCAGAATTGAATTAAAGTCAGGATTTTACAGTATCCCAGGGCAGTCAAACTTTTTTAAAGTAGCAGGCCGCACACTATCAGGTAGGAGGGTGCATTTATGCTGGTGCCCGAGCCCCGGAGGGGAGAATTTTGAAAAATAGACTCTCCCTGATATATTTTGGAAGCTTCCAAGACAGGTGATTATTTAAACAATAGAGTCAGAGTGCATGTTTCAAATTCAATAAAAGGCAAAAAATGTGAATGATCAATTCTTCAAAAACATTTCTTTGTTATCATTATTCTTAAAACATTATTTTTTCACATGATGTTATCATCATGTTTTAACAAGGTAAGGTAATCTCCATTTGCATAAAAGTTGTTTAATTTGAATTACTAGCACCACATAAAACAGATCAGATTAGGTGAGGTCTATTCATCTTATTATTATTATTATTCACAGTTCTGTTCTAAAAACGACCGTAACATTTCTTCACGAACAAAGTCGAATTTTTATGATACAAATACAGGGTTGGAATTTGAAATTGAATTCACATGTTGAAATTTATTTCAGTCATATCGCTCTTTTCGAAATCTCTTATCTCATTTTAATTTCACTTGCACTCATGACACACACGATATCATATCATCAGCGAGGATTCTAGAGACGAACACAAAATGCATCCCCTGAAAAACTTTGATAATTTGCTGCTGTAATATTATATTTTATTATATGTAATATTTTAGATTTTTCAGAATAAAAAGCTAACAGATGTGCATAATCAAAAAATATCAGAAATACAATTGTAGAGCATTCAGTATTGTAAGAAAGCCCAAGCTGTTTCTGGATAAATACATTATTGTATGAGTTAAGTTCTATTCCGTTTTATGCCTCTTTCCTTGTAAGTTTGAAATGTCCCATGCTCCTGAATGCACCATAGCTTTCTGACGCTCGTGAATGCATCACACTGGTCTATGAACGCAGTGCTGTGCACGTTTGATCTTCCGCTTAAAAAGCTTTGCAGTTTCAAAACTCACATCGGCTCTCACGGTTTTATTGCACTTTTAGGCATAACACCGGTCTGTGTTTTGATCGGAAAAGTAGCATCTCGGTTGGAACAAGGAACCCAATCACTCGATGATGTTGCTCTCAGTGGAGACAGATGCTAAGCTGGTCTTTGGGATGTATAATCGGGGGAAAGTAGGCGGCGGCAGGAGCTGCTATAGACGGCGATTTGCCGCCGTTGACCGGCTACTTTTGACTGCCCTGGTATCCTTCTCTAACCATCAAAGCTGATGTTTTACTCTAAGGTT
Source organism: Fundulus heteroclitus (assembly GCF_011125445.2). Lineage (NCBI taxonomy): Eukaryota > Metazoa > Chordata > Actinopteri > Cyprinodontiformes > Fundulidae > Fundulus > Fundulus heteroclitus. The sequence continues at coordinate 3,826,775 of NW_023396689.1, read as the reverse complement.
TACCCTGCCCTCAAGGATAATCTCATTCTAACTCTGACCATTTCATAAATTTTAAAGATCTGGTTTCCATCATTTTGGCCCCTATACAGCGGTCAGGCTCCAAAGTCTGGGAGCTTTCTATTGTTTACCGAAACAAGATCTCAACTCAGAGATGATGTGGCTGTGTGTCTGGGCAGGTAATTCTATCAGCTGGATGGGAAGCCCCGGATCACTGCCCGCAGATCCCACTCAACCTCCTGCTCCCAGGCCTTCTCCACTGGTTCAGAAGGATGAGCTGCTGAGCAGGAACCACCTACCTGCACTCAACAACGATGTGAGTATGTTCAGAGGTTATCTTGCTAGGATCGTAGAGTCTAGTTGAACCACTCTAGTTTACATGGACAATAAATCCATTTGTGTCTGAAGATGACTAAAACTTACAATTTTCAGATTTTCACATGTAAAATTAAGGGTTGACAAATGAGTAGATTAGTTTTTAAAGGTGCCATGACATCACAGTATAAACCATTTCATGTACTTGATATTGCTGCATATGTAATTTTTCAAAGAATTTCATTAAAAAATAATGTCATGTTGTTTTGTCAAATGTCCCTCCACCATTAAAAGGGTTGGGTACATAATGATATTCAGCTCTAAGTGGACTTCACTCTGGCTACAACCATATTTGGAAAACCAGTCAAATCAGTGACAGGAAAATCATTCCACTGTTACAAGCCATACAGCAAACATGTGCAAGAAGGTGCTCCAAGAAATTTTTTCAAATTCAAAACATTCAAAACATTATTGTGAAGCATCATAACGTGGGGAAGGTTTCTTCAGCAGGAGCAGGTTTAGATTTGATGCAGCTACATCCAGAGCGATCCTGGAAAAAGACTTGAAACCTGGGCAGAGGTTGGCCTTCCTGCAGAACTACAACCCTACACATCAGCCAGAGGTGCAATAGAGTATTTTAGATCAAATGATATTCTTGTGTTAGAATTGTTAGGTCAAAGTCGAGACCTAGGTCCAGTTAAAACATTGTGTAAAGGCAAGTGAAAAATATGGCATACAGAAGCTTCATCCAGAAGGTTGGTCTATCACAGGGTCTCAAAACCCCAGTCCTCAGTGGCCAGTACCCTGCAACCTTTAGATGCACCACTGCTCCAATGCAGCTGAATCATATGGCTGATTTGCTTTGTCAGCATGCAGTGAGGTTCTACAGACTCATGCTAATGACCTGATAAGACGCATTGAAGCAGAAACACAGATAAAAGTTGCAGGACACCAGCACTTCTATCACATAATACACACTGAAGTTTGCGCTAGTAATGCCTGGCACACAGTACGCCATTTTGAAAATCCTAGAACCCTTGAATCATTTATTTGTTGGGGGTGATGTTTTGTGATGATTTTTGTATTTGAGAAATGATAACTCCTATTTCTGACATGATGAGAGAACATAAGATCGCAGGAAAGAGGACAAAATACAAAAAGGGAGGGGAAACTCAGGACAGGCACAAATGGAAAACAAATTGTAATGTGTTTAAGAATAAATAGAAAGCATTATTACTATAGACTGATGTCAGTTTTTTTTCTTTTTGGCAATGTACCCTGCTAAACATGCAAGTTGTTGTTAGAAAGAATGTGAATCTTTTGATTAACTTTATGCATGATTCCAGGATGCCAGTCTTTTTTTCCCACTGAATGCTTATTTGGTTTTTGTCATGAAACAATCGTTTTGAGATTGACTTTGACTTTGTCTTTAAAACCAATTAGATTCCCCCACTCTCTGTCTGACAGTGAGTTTTGGCCCTTCCATGTTTTGATTTCAGCCCTGTTTGCTAGGTGGCTGCCAGCCTGTTAATGTGCAAACTGTGGCGTGGGCACAGACACACGCTGAAGATCAGCAGGAACACCTACGGTCTGAGAGCCCTGGCTCCTGGCTGCCCTTGTCCAGCTCTGATTGTCCAACCTGGTCCAATCCAATAACTGGCCTGGCTCTTCCAGCCTTGGCCGGACCGCAATCTGCAGTGGCTCCCGACTCTCCGGCTCCCAGTGTGCTGCGCTGCCAGAGATAATCTGGGCCGGCAGACAGGAGGGAATTCCAACTTTGCTCCAATCGCTCGCTCTCTCCTTCTGTCTTTGTCTGTCTGTGTCTCTCTCCCAGTGAGCAGATTAGATGAGGTGTTTGTTGGAAGGGCTGCTTCATTAGTGTGAATTTAGTCATACCCATATGTCACCTACCTGTTTTTCTTCTCCCCTGAAATCCTCTTCCTCTTCCTTCCTTCTTTCCTTCCCCAATTCCTTTATCCTCCTTTCCCTTCTTGTACTCATTCCCCATTGTCTTTCATTTTGTTTTCTTTTTCAAATTCCTAAAGCCTCCAGTGGATATACCTGCTCCTTATGTTCTCATCAGTCTGTCACTCAGAAGCTCATTTTCTCTTCCCAAAGCTCCATTCAATAAATGTCCGCCCAGGAATGAAAAAGTTTATGCTTCCAATTAGAAGCATTGAAACTTATTTTGCTAGAAATGTTACATTTTACTGTGGATACCGATAAACGTGAAAGAATTAGAAATTTTTTATTTTCAGTTTGAATAATAGCGGTCTAATAATTGTCTCTTTCACAGATAAACAGGTTTTTGTTTACCCCTTTAAAAGGAAGCAAAATATTGAAGAAATTGCTTCTCTCCATTAATGTTCATAATAACATGACTTGAGAAGTTTCACATTCAGAAGACCTAGAAAATGCCATACTAGGAGAAAAAAAGATTAGGCAAACTCTAAATCCTTTAGCATAGCTAATGAATAAGAAGTTAAAGCCACATATTTATACACACTATACAAAGACAAATCTTTTCTCTTACTGTCTAACTTACAATTAGAATAAACGTTCCTTGTTTTAGGTGTGTCAGGATTACCAATCTAAAAGAGAGTTTATTTTTATTTTTTTGAAAAAAAAAGTAGAGATCCTATGGAAGGGTACTTTGTTGAAACGTTTTCTCTTCTCCAAGAGACTCGGTCTTATAAGCAGGACCTTTGCATAGTGGATCAACAAGTTTAACTGTGACAAAACAGGTTGCTCACATGCAAAAGAGGACCATCGGGCTACCACTCATTAGTGCTCTGATTGCCGCTTATTGTTCCCTGAGGGCTGAGTCATGGCCCTAATAACAGCATTGTACTGTATTATTGGATTTTACAGATGCATCAGGGCGTTTTTCTTTTTGTAGAATTTAAATTAAGAAGTTTTATTAATTTCTGTAGCATTTAGTGGAATTGCTGTTAAACCGTTTGATGGGTTTGTAGAACAACTAGCTTTTGCAAACCTTTTTTATAAGCTCTGCCTACTGATGTTCTAAAGGACGCACATCATGGCTTTGTGTTGGCAACTCCAAAACGTTAACTTTGTTCTTCTTAAGCAATGATGTAAGAAATCGGAACATATTCTTCTGTTCATCCTCCATTTGGAAGACCCATTTGTGTCCAACCTTTCTGGCTGATGTCTTGAAAGGTTGCTTCAATATTCCCCCATAATACTCTTTTCTCATAACATCATCTATTGTGTGAAGTGCACCAGTCCATCCAGGAACCAAAGCCTGATATGTGTCTTCAGCTAAAACTTACTGGCCTGTTTGTTTTCTTTGACTGTCTGAGCATATTTTAAACAGCTAAAACTGCATCAAACAAGCAAAGTAAGAGATGGAACCTGCATTAAGCCAGCCACAAGTGAAACAATGGCAATGTTTCTCTGAGAATGACAGAGAGGTTTATAATTAACAGTACCTAGCATGCGCCTTGAGCTGCTCCAGATGTTTTTTGCATATTATTGAGGATAAACAGCTGGGCGTCCCCAACACTAACAACAGGCACAATGCTGCATGGACTCATTTCCATCAAATGAGTCCATGTGATCAAAAGGAACGCATTAATCCATGCTGCAAACAAAACTTTCTGAAGTCGGCCAAAGGATTTTCTCTTGCAAATAATCAAACGTACACATTTCCAACACTCTGAGAGAATATAATATATTATTAATCACAACCTTTTAACCCAACCTTTTAACAAGTTGAGTGACTCAATAGCAAGACAGGAAGTAAAAACATAGTGACATTTAAACAAGAGAAGCAAATGTCTCTTGGATGATGTTCCCATTAAACGTGACCACAGAATGTCTCACCTGTCCAGACCAGAGTAGGAATCCTCCGACTGACACTGAAAAATCAAAAACTAGAGGCTGTAATGCGTTTGCATTATAATCTGTGGGCTGTGAACTGTTTGTTTTTGCCAGTGACACCTGTATGAAAACTCAGACAGACATCTAGCAGAAGTGTTGCGTAAACATAGGTTTCACTCTAAATTCTTGAGCTCTGTTGAAAGATGACATGAGTGTAAAATCACTAAACGACTCCAACCTTTAGTGATGTTAGTGTTAGAAGGCAGAAAATATGTTCATGAGTTAAATTTACCGTAATTGACTTTCAGTAAGTATATCCCGACTATAATTTTTGACCCTGATCAGTTAAGAATCAAGTTTTTAGGGTTTCCTTTCAATCAAAGTTGTGTATAGGCAGAGAAGTAACATGCTAGATTTCATTAGTGCTACATGGTGTACATTAGTGGTGGGATTGTGCCCCATTGAACTCACTTCCCTACAATGTTGGGGAAGCTGCAAAAGTACCTTCTATTTGTGTATTTTGCCGTCTAGCTCCTGCTGATGATGATGTCTTCACCCAGAGCACTTTGCTTGAAATGCTAGGCTAATGTTAGCATGCTCTATTTTAGTACACTTTATACCACAATAGAGAGCCTAATGCACACACCTAAAACATAGAAAATTAGGTTCAGACATGAAACTTAATCGCAAATTAATCGCATATTTTATCCTTTTATTTCTGAAAGTGTAATAGCCTGTTTGGGCATTTTAATATGCAATTTTGCAATAAATGACACTAATAAATTACATGCTTGTACAAAAAATATTTTTATTTTGTTATTTTTTAAGCACTTTTCAGAATTGTAATGAAAACATCCTGGTGCCAAATGTTAAACTCTGGACTATAATGGCTATATGACTAATCATGACGCCCTGATGTTTACACAGTGTGTAAACAAATGTGTAAATAAATACCTATTTTCATGACGATATATATTTTTTTGCCTCTTAAACAAAGATAGACATGGTATTCTGCACCATGTAATCTACTTTCAGCAGTTATCACCGGTTATTGCACCGTAAACTGCAGAAAATACGTGCAGAGTTGCTTTGTCTGCCTTTACTACCGTCGGCTCCTATGGCGGAGGGATATTTCAGCTGGATACACTCAAATGTAGTGCAGGCAGGTCCATAACCCCTATTTCGTCACCTATTTTAGAGCCCAAATAAGCGATTTCACTTTCAGAAACCTGCCCAAAAAAAACGCAACCCGTGACTCATGAAATTTAGAAGCGCTTTTAGAAAAAAGCCCAAAGTCGCATGTGTCCGAGGGTAAAAGAAACTTTGCGCTCTCGCGCAGCGCGGGTCTGTCTTGCTACAGTTTTCTAGCACTCTTGAAACTACGGAAAGCGCCGAGGGTAAAAGAAACACAGTCCGGAAAGCACGGCGGGGGAAAAAACATTAGGGAACGGTGTGTGTTTTGACGCGCGATTAACGGCGACAAAAAAATTGTCGCCGTTAAAATGGGTTTACGTTAACGTCGTTAATAACGCGTTTAACTGACAGCACTAATTAATATATATATATATATATATATATATATATTAGGGCTGGGCAAGTTAACGCGTTAATTTCGCGTTAATTCATTAGACTATTAACGGCGATATTTATTTTATCGCGCATTAACGCATGTTGCTCACATGCTTTCAGTCAGTGTCAGTCAGCACGCGCTGACTGCAGCGCGCTGTCTCACGGCAGCACTCTCCCGCTCCCCCTCCCCTCTCGTACATGGCTCAGCGGCGCCAGCCAATCAGCACGCAGGCTCAGCCTGGCCCGCTCACTTAGCTCTCACACAAGCTTAACAAACAAACAGCTGAGAGAGAACGCAGCAGCGAAAAACATGAACAGAGGAAGTAGCACCGTTCGGCTTTATTTTAATACCGTAAATGAAATCAAGCTGTATGTTTTGTAAAAAGCCGGTTCCATTTCAGTGGAAACACAACAAATTTATCTAAGCACGTGAAAAAACATGAAAACGTCGAGCCCCAGAAACGGAGAGAGGAGACGAAACTTCTCTCATTGCCCCGACAGACCCACAGACGTCTCTGACTGAAGTGTTTCAGTCCTCCATGGAACATCCAGGTAGATCAGTGGATGGATGGATGGATGGATGGATGGATGGATGGATGTTACTGGAGCCCACACATAACATGTAATTAAGACCTTGAAAGAACCCAGTACATATATTAAAAAGTGTTATTTAAGATAAGATAACATTAGCTAATCCTTTTTTATCCCACGACGGGGAAATTTATAGGATTAAAGCAACAGGCAGGTGCACACAACACAGAGAAAATTACATAAGGATTGAAATATATAAGAGGTGGATTAGCGAAATAACACTGAACATAACATTATTATTATTATTATTATTATTATTATTTAATTTTAATAATAAAATAAAAACCACAAAACCCAAAAGGTCAACAGTTTCATGATACATCAAGCTTAGGGACTGGCTAATATACAGCAGGTCAAAAAAGGCCATATTTTGGCTGCAGTGCTTGCTGTTCTCTTATGAAGAAAAGATCAACTAGTGCACTAAATTCAATAGATGGGTTGAAAATATCCAGTATAAAATAAGTGCTACAAATGTTACAACACTTTTGTTCATATGGCAGCAGAACATTAAAATAAAAGTGCTCTTTACACTACTTTTGAATTCATTCTTGGAGTTTGTAAATACAATGCGATTAATCGCGATTAATCGCGATTAATCAGGGCGATTAATCGCGATTAAATATTTTAATCGTTGCCCAGCCCTAATATATATATATATATATATATATATATATATATATATATATATATATATATATATATATATATATATATATATATAGTAAAGATAATTACAACAAAGGGATAATTTTTTTAAAGGCCTTGATAGAGATCCCAAGGAGGTAGCTGGAATCATTGTGGGACATTATCAGACAGCAAGGAAATATTAGACTAACTGGAGTTTAACGTGGACAATACATTTCACATTAAACTCTGTGTGACAATTAGACAGGCCACATTCTAAATGTAAAGCTATTTAAGCTGCTAAACACCACTTCAGCTTTCACTTACTCTGCCTGCATCCCAACAGGTGGTAGAGAGCGAGGAAGAGGAGGAGTTGACACAGACGGTTGAAGAGGAGGACGGTGATGAAGGTGGCCAGTTCGATGTCATCCCGCTTTACTCGGAGAGGGCCACGGTCTCCAACCTGGGTTCATCTGGAACAGGGGGGGCTGCATCCCTCTGCGCCAGCCCTACTAAACCAGTACTGCTGCTCCTCCTGCTCCTAACCGCTGCCCTCAGCTGGGGGTAGAACAGTGGATATATAGAAGATACGCTCACCCACACATTCACACTCACACATGTACACTCTCACATCAAATGGCTCTCCAAACAATCCTGGTCTGATTGCTCAAAAAGTACAAGAAACAAGGGGAAGAAATGGACTTTGCTTTTATTTTTTGTTAGAAGCATTTTATTGGTTCCTGACTCTTGTCTTTGCTTTCTTTATTCACTGCAAACATGACAAATATCACTTTTATTTATTTGGCTCTGACTGGAGTCACAGTGGGGTATCCGCTTGCTACCTTTAACCAGTAAGCACACTTGAATATTTATTTAATGCTAGCACACAGATAATAGTTTGTTGGTTTTAAGTGGTGCTGACAGGGTCTGTGAACAGCTGCTCCACATTAGCCCTTTAGTGTAAATTATACATCGGAAATCTGCTGATGCGTAAGCAAGTAGCCAAAACAAAATGTCTACAACCAGCAATAGCAATTTGCAAACATGGCACATTATTAAGAGTGAACCCAGTGCTACAATGGACTTTCAGAGCTAATGTATGAATAAGGGAAGTACTTGAAAATGGCCAGAAAAGCTTCAAGCTTTAGCATGCAATGCTTTATTTAGTATTAGTTAATGTTGCAATCTTCCTCTGATTTTGAAGTAATTATTGTTTCAAAAGTGTTAGTGGTGTAAAATCATCCCATGTTATGGCTAGAATACTGGGTTTTATTCCTGACTAGAGTCGTCTCTCCACTCGGCTCCTCTCCTGTTGTCCTCCCAAAAGCAGGAGAACATGGGAGTCTGCATCAATCCAATTCAATTCAATTTTATTTATATTGCGCCAATTCGTGAAACATGTCATCTCAAGGCACTTTACAAAGTCAAGTTCAATCATATTATACAGATTGGGTCAGATTATACAGATTGTTAAAACATTTCCTATATAAAGGAAACCAGTTGATTGCTTCGAAGTCCCGACAAGCAGCATTCACTCCTGAAGAAGCGTAGAGCTACAGGGAGAGTCGTCTGCATTGTACATGGCTTTGCAGCAATCCTTCATACTGAGCAAGCATGAAGTGACAGTGGGAAGAAAAACTCCCCATTAACGGGAGAGAAAAACCTCCGGCAGAACCGGGCTCAGTATGAACGGTCATCTGCCTCGACCGACTGGGGGTTACAGAAGACAGAGCAGAGGCACAACAAGACAGACAAAAAGCACAGAAGCACACATTGATCCAGTAATCTGTTCTACATTAGATGGTAATAGCGTGTGAGCCGTCTTCTCTGGATGATGTCACGGTTAACAGAACGCCAGACCAGGTGTACCTACTATGAAGATAAAAGAGAGAGAACAGAAAGTTAGAGCAGAAATGATATCAATGAAATCCCTTTGGAATTTCTTACAGATATAACTTTCCCTGGACTTTGTAGATATTCTAAATAAGTTAAAAAACCTGTATGATGTGATCCCTGTGAGAAAATGTTCAGTCAGAGTTTTATTGTTAAAAATTATGACCCTTACACTATCTGTGGGCATACCCAGTTTTGGCCTCCACAGTGGAAACAATTACTATAAAATGGCCAAGATGATAAAAACATGCAGGGAAAACATTTTCAGGTCTCATGGTTGAAATGTTCTGAAGGCAATTAGTGTTACTGAATTTATTTAGGGCTATCAGAGTAAAGGTGGCTGAATACAAACACATGGGACAATGTTTAGATTTTTTATTTAAAACACTGTTGTTTTGGATGATAACTAAAGTGGCCAGGGAGAGCTAGCGATGGTGTCGGTCTTAGATTTTTCTATCCATTCCAAAATGTAATGCATAAAATAAAAAATACAGGTAGAAAATCAATAAGGAAGCTTAAAGTTAAATGTCTTCAGATGTTTATGATGCATCTGTCTGACTGCATAGTGTGCCACAGAGGAAACTGGTTAATTTAAATATATGCAGATGAGTTAGCAAGTGAGAAAGTCTTAAAAAATGTTTTAATTAGTGTAAACTGGTTTAAGAGCTTAGATGTGAAAACCCCTGAGAGATTCAGGCCCCACAGCTTCAGTCAGAGCTTTTTCTTTTCTTTTTCACTGTTTTAAATGACTGATGGATGATTGTTGGTCCCACTGGTTGTGACTTACCTTTTGTATGAGTCACCATAATCATGACTGAGGGTTAATGCACCTGAACTTTATCCCAGTGATAGATTTAATGTGCCTGACTCTCCAGACAGTGTGAGTGACACATTACACCACTGTCCCTCATTGCTTGATGAACATAAGGTAGCAAGTTCATGACGAGTGTGTTTGTGCACACACATACAGGCATCAAACAGGCAAACGCCCTTTGTTGTAATTGGAGTCTAGCACTTCATCATTTCCACCCACGTCAGCAGAGCTAAACATACTGCAAAATAGATGCGCGCACACACATTTGCACACACGCTGCGGCCCACCAGTTCAGCCGATGCAGCTCTTTCTCGCTTTATTGCTCTAATGCTGTCCCCGTCGTCCTCCCAGGTGATGCAGGATCAGGGCCCAAGCCGCTACAGGCGCCGATATGAATTAAGCCGTCATAATAAAAACAATACACAAGAAACAATATGAGCTTTAAAATAAAATGGCAGAACAAATCAAATTACACCCCAGCAGGCAAAACACACAAATATACAGACTTGAAAGAAAACACATGCTACTTCTGACAAAGACTGAGGTATAGTAAGGAGAGTGGGACAGAGAGATTTATGAAGGAGAAATTAAGAAAAAAAATAAGGCCAAGTCCCTGTGAGGTCTTTGTGCATTTGATGTTTTACTTGTTTTTAGTTGGGAGGCTGATAATCAGCCCCTGACAACATCTCTTTATCATCTGACAGGCTCCTGTGGAGAGTGCAGGGTGGGAGGTGTGTGTGTGTTTGGTGGGGAGAGCGGGGTAGGGCGTACATCAGGCAGTTTTAGAAACCGTCCATGATAGCGAGAACAGAAAGGACCCTGGAGCACAAACATAGCAGAGAGAATCGCAGGCTCTTGATTTTCTATGTCTTATAAATCTTTTGCTGACACTAATTTTTTCGCTTGTTCTTTTTCCTATTCCTGGGGTGCGTGTGAAATTAACTTCCATCTTACTGGTGCTGGTGACAGTGGAGGGCAAATAGAAGGAGCAGGAAAAAAGGGAAGGCAACTTATGGCAAGAGTGGAAGAGGTGAAGGGAAATATTATAGAAAAGGGAAAGACTGCAGCAACTTACAGGAGACAAAGTAAGTGGATAAAATAAAAGATGGAAAAGGGAAACTATGTGGAAAATTAACAAATTAATTAATAATCTATTTAACTAAGATGTTATCAAAAGAAGGCAAAAGAAAAGGTTGCAAGAATGAAATATATTTTTTTGTCATTGCAATTGTACATTCCAACAAAATATTTTTTTTTCCATTTAACCCATCTCTTAGGGATGGGTTAAATTAGCACATCATCCGGATTAGCTATCACAGCACCTGGAGGGACCCACAGCAGCAGTCTGCGGGGGTTGAACCGGGTATGTGCAACTTTCCCAGAGCACAAGTGTGCTGCTCTAACCACTAGGCCACTACCCCCCAAGAGGTTCAAGGAAGTGAAGTAAGAAAACAACATTAGTAGAGAATAGAAAACTAAAAAGTAGAGAGACAGATGACGCTTTAGGTCCAAGAAAGGGGAGATAAGATAAATAAAGGAGAGGGCAATATGAAAGAAAGAGAAGGCAGAATTAACTCCTGAAGCACTTAAAGCATTTAGTTAAATTTTTTATCCTCGAACACAAAACTGTCCTCTCATAAAAGTCTGGAAAAACTTTTTAAAATTCTGCACTTTCTTCGCTTTTCTTGAATCAGTTTTTTTTTCATCTACTTTAGACCTAAAATTAGAACTAATTTTTTTATAATTATTTTTTGTATATATATTTTTGGGTTTTTAATCCTCTTTTAATTTTTAATCCTCTTTTTTCAGACCAAATTTACCACAATCAGTCTTTAAAATAACCTAGAATGAGAATACAGTTGCTTGGGCCTCACGGTGCATGGAGAGCTTAAAGACAACAGTAGGGAGATTAATTAAAAAATAATGAAATACCAGCAAAAATCAAAGAATAAAAAAAAAGTTCAGAATTAATAAGGGAAAGGCTGACCAGAAAAGATAATGGAGGAAGAAAGGCTAACAATGAAGAAGAGGAAGAAAAAGTTGGCTTTGTGAAGACAGAGAGGAAACACTACAAAGGAATTAAAGGGTGAAGGCTGAGACTGAGAGAGTCGGGTCATGTCCTTTAACCTTTCTTTTTCCTCAGGGCCGGTGTTGGGTTCGGCTGCTGAGAAACACGGCCATTCTGAAGGGCCTTTCTGACCTAACGCAGCTCTCTCACAAAGACTTTGTCCATCACTGAAACCAATCTTTAAACAGAATGCAGAGTTCTCCTAGGATTTTGTCCTCCACAATTTGCCTTTACTTTGTTAAAATGTGTTGAAGCTGCAGTTTCAGAGGCAGGGAACACTGTTTGCTTGCAGGTTAAATATTCTAACAAAGAAGCCAGCAAAATAATACATTTAGCATTGAAAATGACAGCTTTAGACACGGACAAGTTTAATGTTTAGCTGTGAAGTGCATAGTTACTTAGGGGAAGGGGTAAACCTTTGATAACACTTTCACTCTATCTGTTGGCACTCCATTCAGGCGAAGGTTAAATTATTTGACTAGCACATGAACATGAGGGATTTAGTCTGTTTGAATGTGTCATGCTATAAGTTGGCAATTCTACCGCAGACATATTTCATATTTCACGAAAAGACCAAAATATTAAAACTAATATCAAATGTATCAGAATCCATCAACTGGACCTTCTTGTGGTTTCTGTGGCAGAATAATTTTAACACATAAATACTTTGCTATGTTTTCTCTTTTTGCTTTTTCCTGCTTGGTAAAATGAAAACAAAATATATTAGTTGGCATCAACAATTGATGTGAAAAATGTGTTGTGTTTCCTATTTTTAATGCTAAGATTTACACTGGGAAGTCATATCGAACATAATATAGTGGATCACTTTAAATTTGACTTTGCAGAGTTTCTTGTTAATGGCGTTGGAAATGTGTTAATTGAGACAATGTTTCCATGTGTGTTTGTAGCACATAATTCCTTGTTTCCAAGTGTGCCCTTGAAAATCTTCATTTGAAGGGCTTGAAAGTCACGCCCTTAGCCCTCTCTACTCCAGAGAAACTATTAAAATGCCCCCTCCCCCCACCCTGCTGGTGGGATGAGAAAATGAGGAGCAAAGAGGATTACGTCATGTTCACCGTGATTCTCTGTGTTCTGTGCTGAAGCAAAGTTCTTATCTGAGAACCTGTATGTTTGTTTATAGTTGGCATGAGTGGGCATTGTCAGCATATTATGCTAAATTATACCTGCAAAATATGCATTTTCTCATATGAATGTGAGGGCTTTTATTTACGTCCTTCATGTATCAGCCTCGACATAAAGAGACAGGCCTTCATTTTTAACCTGACCTCACTCTGTGTAACTAGCACTTCTCAAAAAGGTTCAAGTCCTAGGAAATATCAACATGTAGAATAAAAGTAAACAGTGTGATAAGTTAAAGCTGAAAATATATGATCAGAAGAGTCATGAATTGCCAGCATCTGTCCCTTTCCCTTGTATTGTTAGGAAGACATCATGCTGCACATTCACCCGGCAGGCTAGGGTCTCCCACTTGCTTCTGTGGTGTAGGGAAATGGCAAATGTATAACTTTCTCTGCTTAGACAGAAAAAGAGTGATATTGTCTATTAATATTGGCTAAAAGAGTCCAAAAAAAGAAAAGCAGCAAAAAATGCCCAATGCTTAAAATAATGTTTTAAATTCACCATCATGTTTCTTCTGACTGGAAGAAATAAAAATGTTTTAGAGTGGCCCATCCAGACTTAAATCACCAAAAATAAAATGTCAAAATAGCTGTGGAAACATGCAAAAGCTACTCGGAGGTTTGGCTGCTTTAAAGCCATTAAGGATTTTCCATTGATTATTGAGAATGATATAAATTGTTTTAAGCTGTTTTCTTAAATTGAAATATTAATAATGCTTCAAATTACTCTTTTCATGAATTATACTCCTGTTTTAATGTTTATCGTCTTTTCCTACCAGAAACAAGCCTATTGGTTGAATGAAAATAATTTTAAGTCTAAGGGTGTTTTCACACCAGCCACATTTGCTCCACTTTAAACGGACCAGATTCCGTGTCCCCCTTCTTAGTCTGGACCTTTTGTGCAGGTATGAATACACTTGGGGGAACCCTGGTTTGGACCAAACAGCTGGATTAAGACGCATTTTTATGAGGTGGTCTTGATCCACACCCTAACAGACTCTAATGTCCTCTGCAGTGGGACTTCTTGGATAATTTTTTCTAGTTTTATTCTTAGCAGAAAGAAGGGGCTGCACGCTTTGACAGGGTTGACTTCTGAACTCCTTCAGACGGATTACTGCTGCCTTGCCCAAAGGCTTCTCCTTTTTCTTTTGCAGTGTGTAGATGCTGTATACTTTCCTCTGCCCTTCATCCTCCCATTACATAGATTAAGATAGCCGGGTCACCTCCTCCCTCACACCCTACCACCCAGTAGCGGGGGTTAATTGAGATCAGCGGTGGAAAGCTCACGTCTGATTGACATGGCCGACGGGGACCGGGGCGATGGCCTTTTACCAGGGCCTCTTGTTCATTTTAATTGTTGTCTCAGCTCTTTGTTGTCAGGGCAGAGACCCGGGGGCAGGAAGACAAGAGGGATGGACAGGGAGAGAATAGACGGCAACGGAGGGAGTGGACACTGGTGATTTACATTAACATGTAGTGAAATAAACAAGCAGAGAAGTCAAGCGTTAAATCAACTTGGAGAGAGAGACCGAGAGAAAGCCTCCAGGGTGAGAGGGGAACAGAGGAAGAGAATGTATGTGTGCTCCGAAACAAACGCTCTGTTTTATTGTTCTATTAGCGTGCACTGGATTTACATGCAGAAAAGTTTACACGCACGCACACACGCACGCACACACACACCCACACACACACACACACACACACACACACACACACACACACACACACACACACACACACACTGTCAGATTTGAACGTCTAGAGTCTCTGTTTTCTCTCTCCAGTATTTTAGTATTCTAATCCATCACTGGCCTGACATGGGGATGCTGTCTCCCTCTCTCTCCATGCTGCTGCACATACACAGCATCCAAACGGAAGATAAAGGCAGAGCAGGGGGAAAAACAAACTCCACAGCAGGGAGAGCTTTAGCCAGACAGATAAAGCGGCGGAATAAAGCAGCGACGGAGAGATACAGTGGAAGTGGAAGATGTGGAAGGAAAAGGGGAAAAAAGGAAGTAAGCAACTGAAGAGGGAAAGGATGAATGAAAGGGTGGAAATACTGAAAAAAAAATGAAGGCAGGAAAAAAGGACGGCTGAAAGAGCAAGAGATAGAGTTGTGTGTGTGTGAGCGTTGCGATGAGTTGCGGCTGAAGCTTGAACCTCCCTGCTCCATTTCACACTCTGTAGGTCCTGACGCATCACTGCTGGAGAACACACTAAGAAACACACACTTTACCCCTTTTTTAAAATTTCTGATTGAGAATAACACTTGTCTCCAGTCATTTTCAAATCATTCATACGAATAAACAAAGAAGCACAAACACACGGTCATGTCTGCTGAACTGTAAATCCTGGAGCTTTAGCCCTGTTCTCGCTTCAATGTGTTGATTTGAGGAGTATTAAAGGAGGGGTTCCCTCTAAAATGATCCTAATGATTTTCTTAAGGCGCATTTGTGACTGCTTCTGTCCAGAGCTGCTAAACTGTATCATTATGACACAATTGAACTGTTTATTTCCTTCCAATGAAACGCCCTGAGCATTACAAACTGGTGATACATTTAAAACATTTCTGTTTTTTTGTGTGTTTCCACTATGAAGTGATAACAGTATCACTTTGTTTCCAATGAAATTACAGTCAGTTACCTCAAAGAAGAAGAATTAAAGGTTTTCTCACTAAATACTTTTTGCTGGTATTTCTATAAAAAAAATCGAATAAACTTTGACATGATTTATAATATCATTTGTTGCAAAAACACAGTGTAACAGTAACAGCATGTGTGTTTTTGCTTTTTCATGGTCCTTTACTAGACCTGAATCAAGTCATCAGCCATTATTTGTAAATTCAGTTGAAGTGTGTTCACGACAACTAAGTTTATATATTTTAGAATTGCATTTAAGAATTTTGTAACTATCTGCAATAGTTATATGATTCTGATGGCATGAAACCCCAATTGACCAGAATTTTAAGGGTTAGTTTGCTGAAGGTAGGCTTTATGAACTTGTTGGTAACAGTCCCAGTTTCTGTAGCAACAAGTTGTAAAATCACTGTGAGCTTGTTAAAATGTTATTAAATGCTCACAGTGGTGGAAACTAGCAGCTAGTCAGACCTACAGATAATTATTTAGTTGACTTCAGCGATTTAAAACAACTTAAAGGGAAAATGTTCACATTTGTGGGATTAAGAATATGTTGGCAGACATTTACAGTTTACAATTTCACAAGAAACAGTTGTTAAGTATGGTGCTGTTTAGTTCTGATCAACATGTATGGATTTATTTTGGGTGAGCTAGCCGGCTGCATCCACTCTGACTCATCAGTCCACCAAGAACTGAGTAAACGTTTAGATCTTGTGTGAGACTCGGAGTTGTGCAGCAGCATGAAAAATGCCATGTTCCTATCTATCTAACCCTTCACGTATAATCTAACCCTTCAAGTATAATCAAATATCATCTAGTTGTTTGTTTAAAAATAGAAATATTTTTTTAGGTTCTGCTAAAATATTTTATATCGAAACCCTCTTGAATATTATATGGCTCAAATATTATAATTTTCATTTGTTGTAATATTGATTCTGTTATATAGTCAAATATATGCAGAGACAAAACACTGGTTTATGATTTGCAAAGTCAGCTCTTTCATGTATACAAGAAAGCAGTTTATTTATTCATATCTAGATAAAGATTAAACAATTTCTTTAGTCTCGAGAAGTGAGATGAAAGATATTGTGATTTGGATGAAAGATCTACAAAAAGAGAATTATGCAGTAGTTTGTAAGTAAGATGAGTTTTAATAGAGGACAAGCGTGTCTCTTTTCTTCTGTTCTTTGAAAAACCTTTTTGTGTGCATTCGTACACGGTGATGTTAGAAGGTTAAGTGGCCAGGTTATCTGCCCCAGCCTGCAGTAGGCTGTTTATTTAGCCAACAGACATTTTAACTCTTACAAGCACTGGAATCAAAACAGAATTAGGGGTCAGGTGTCTAAACCATCTCACTATTTGGATGACATTTAAGGCCCACTACGTCAATTTGTTTAAGTCTCATTTAGAATCTTTCTAATCATGAAGAGTCCAGTTGAATCTAATTAAAATGCATTTCCAAGCAATCTGATTCAGGCCATTGTCTGTCTAAGGAAACCAACAGATTGAAATATTTAATCTGAAAGAATTGATTCTAAAGAAGCTCAGGCCAACAGCGGAGAGAAACCACTCACTTTTAACAGGAGGAAACCTCCAGCAGAACAAGGCTTAGGGTGTGCCTTGAGCAGCTGGGGACTGAGAGGACAGGAATGAGTGATGGATAAAACAAAGAAGCCAAAACATGTGCAAAATGACTTAATGAATTGCTGCATTCTTCAAAAAATTCTCCAAAGGGCACCGCATGAATCTAAAAGCATCAGGCAGATCTAATTCATATCCAAGATTATTTTCTGTGATAGTGATCATTATTCAAAGACAACTAGACCTCAGTGAAGCATGTTTTTCCCCAAGCAATAGCGGCTGTGGACACAAGTCATAATAAGCGCCTTAGAAAAATAAAATAAATGCATACTTAAGAGTGATGTTAAAACCAAGTCTAAAGATTGTTAGTATTAAATATTTGTCATTACTGCTCCTACTGAAATGAGACTGTGGCAGTAAAACCAGAGAATGTATTGTGACCTGTATTTGGTATGAATGGGGAATTTTTGGGGTTAAATTGTCGACCACTGTTGTACGGTTTATTTTAGCTCAGTTTTTAATGTCATCCCATCTGTTAGAAACAAAACACTTCAACATGCATTCAGCTTAGTGGAACAGCAGTTTAAAGTATCTGTCATGCAATCTATGTTATTAATTCAGACAAAGGTTTATGTAAAACCGAGGATTGTGTGTTTTGTCTTGTCATTCATTCATTAGCAGTTTTGGCAGTAGATTTATATATTCTCACACCTAGAAGAATATTTTGCTGCTAATGGACTCTCCATTCATCTCATGTTGACATGCTGAGTGGGATCCGTTTTGAATATTTAAAGAGAAAGCAAAGGAAATGATGGGGAGCTCCTGGAAGGCACCCCTTCAGACCCATGGACACCTGATACACCTCCTGAACTCTATAAAAGACTCCTTCCTTCATCACACAAGGATAGCTTTTGATATCTCTGCTTGGTGTTTTTGTTTCTTTAGCTGAATGTTTTTCTTCTCCAGCTGTAACAGATGCACAATCCTTTTACTGTCTGCAATTCGTCGCCATGGATACCTGTGTCTCACCTAGGCTGCTGCACCCCGGGTGATCCCAAAAGGTAAATGGAGCTGAATGATCTTCGGAAGTCTTATTCTTTTCAATCCACCAACACCTGGTGAGGGCACGGCAGCAGTTTTTATGTTTTTCCCTCCCCGATTTGACTCACTGAGTGAAACCCGTTCCTCCTCCTCCCCCAGCTCTTATCCCGGCAGGTGCCTGGCTGAATGGGACATCATCGCCGTGGAGATTGAAACGATGACACGGGCGCGCACACACATACACACCAGCCCAGACAGTTGCCGACTTGGAAATGAGGCTGGCTTTCATGAGCGAGCGGCTGTGCAGTCTGATGAGTTGTCTCTCTGAAATGGAGACAGCCGTGCGGATTGAGCTGTCGCCGGAGGGGAACTCTGTAAAAATGTACAAAACTCCCCCTCTGTCTGATTCTGTCATCTGTTAACCTTTCTTAATTCCACACCAGAGCTGGGACAGACACTGGTCCATGTAAATGCTTTCCAAGAACATTGAGGCTAAAATCCACTGCTCCATCCTCCAGCCCATGTCCACACTTGCTTCCTGTCCACAGCATGTCCGTGTACCTCATCGGAGTGAAGGAGTCACAGAGCCCACAGGAGGGCTTTTCCCACTCTGTTCCCTGTTAGTGTGTTATATTCTCCGTTGGGCCTGTGTTTTTTGCCTGTTTGGACTGTCCATGACTGTTTCGTAAGCACACAAACCTCAAGTGGGCGTGCACACAAATAGCAAGACTGAAAAAAAATATTTACACGCTGGCCCCAGTTACTAGAGATCAGTGGTTGGTTCTGAGCTGTGTTGTTTTAAAACTTGGTATCTCAGTGGGCATATATGTGGCCTCGCATGAAATATTTCAATTTCCGATCTTCCGGTGTCATTTTGCTCCACTGAATGTACTCAGAGGGAATATGAAGCTCTCCATGCCTCCTCTGCTGTGTTCACCTGTGAATAATAAAATAAATGTACAAGCTGACCTTTCTTTACCTCAGGTTGCTGATCTTGTTTGTCTAATGAATTCTTTCACACACTGAAGGCTGTTTTTTTTAAATCATATGCCTGCATTAGAACAGCATATAGACAGCATTAAAATGCAGATGACAAATCTGCTTCTATTGTGTGCTGCAGCAGTTGCTGAATTTTAAAAGTGTTTTAAATGTTGCAACACCCAGCATAACTGGTGGGGTCGTTTTAGAGCCTGTGGAGGAGCACCCCTGGATTTATATTCTGGTATTACTAAAGTGCCCTGTTAGTACTGAGGTTTTAATGATCCTTTATACATGTGTAAGACAAATTAATTTGTGTAGCTCATTTCAGTACAAGGACTACGCAAAGTGCTTTACATGATTAAAAGAAAGGAAAATAAAAACAGAAAAACAGCAAGTTGGAATAAAATGTAGTAAATTGAAACAAAATAAAACATGGGAAAATGGAAACTAAAAGCAAATATGAATGATTTTAAAAACCGTTGAACTACAAACTGGAAGTTTGTTCCAGATCAGTGGAGCATAGGAACTAAATGCTGCTTCTCCATGTCTGGTTCTGGTTCTGGTTCTTAGCGAGGCTGGAGCCAGAAGACCTGAGTGGTCTGGAGGGTTGATACACCGATAACAAGTCTGTGATGTATTTAGGTGCTAAGTCATTTAGGGATTTATAAACTATCAGAAGCATTTTAAAGTCTATTCTCTGAGATACAGGGAGCCAGTGTAAGGACTGTAGAACTGGGGTGATGTGCTCTGATCCACTTTTTAGGCAGACCTGTAAAAATAGCGTACCGCGAGCGAGCTATTTTTAGAAACGTAAAGTCACGATGACGTCACATCACGTGGTACGCAGTAGGGCAAGCTTGCATAGTCCGCCGCTGTTTCGCTGTAAAAGAGACGTGCGTTACCCTTGGTTTTACTCGGTAAACGACTGCTTTTTCCGAATCTAAGACCATAGTTCTTAAACATTGTTGCTATGGAACGTGCAACAGCGACTCGAGGTACGCTGATCGGCCGCATATGAAGGATGTTTTCTTCAAGACTGCCAAGGAGAAATGTGTGCGCTTGGTACACCGGTGCGGTCGGCCTATATATGTAGCAAGTATTTTGTCGGAGGAAAGGGCCCAACCGAAGAACATCCTGACCCAATTCCAGCGACATCAAGTAGTGAACAGGTAAGAGTATTTTGGTGGCCGACATGTTAATAATGAAGCGCCTGCTACCATGATAGCATATAGGCTATCATGGTAGCAGGCGCTAACATGATACCCTGCTACCAGGATAGCTTACTCAAAAACATTTCAAATAAGACAAACATTAAACATATACCGATCCCTGGACGGTGATTACAAACAAAAAAACGGCCGACGACGCCATGACCGCCGCGCAGGAAAAAAAACCAACAAAGCTTACCGTTCAATCAACTCGGCCCGTTTTCCGGTCTTTTTAAGCCCTCGACACTCAAGCCATCGTTTGAGCTGAAGATTGCTGTGTTCTTCGACAGTTCAACCAGTAATCCGTGTGCCTGGGACATCGCCTTGGTAAAGTTTAACGGCTGTAAAGTCGGTCATATCGCTGGTTCTGTTGTGCATGTAATAGCTGGTTGCTACGGGCGTTCTCTACCTGTATGTCCTACCTAAGCGGCAAAAGGGGCGTTGCTCTTGAGACGGTGACGTCACGTGCGCAGTATGCTATTGCAGTACTAAATTCTACTAAAGATAAACTCGCAGATTCATTTTTTCAGATCCTGCTAAGACATTAGTCCTTTAACCCTGGAAATGTTCCAACCCAATCTTGCGTGCAGTCCACTTATCTACTCTCAGTGAGAAAGACCCAGCTGCTCACTATGGTTGGGTATCTCTGCTTTGTGGTCGGTGCGATAAATATGTAGATATGCTGTCTATGATCCAATACATCAAAGAGCAGCAAACACTCATTTTGCTTCATCTCAACCACAATTCAATTTAATGTAAAATTAAAGTTAGCATGAAGCAAATCAATTCCACTTTCCTGCGATAGACTGGCGACCTGTCCAGAGTGTACCCCGCCTCTCACCCATTGACAGCTGGAGACAGGCACCAGCACCCCTCGTGACCCCACAGGGGATAAGCGTGTGGGAAAATGGATGAATGGATGGATAGCACCAATTCATAATACATATCATCTCAAGGAACTTTACAAAGTCAAATTCAATCAAATTATACAGACTGGTTAAAAAGTTTTCTATCTAATGAAACCCAGTAGATTGCATCAAGTCTTGACAATCAGAATTAACTCCTCATAAAAAAGTGTAGAGTCACAGGGACAGTCGTTTGCATCGTTGATGCCTTTGCAGCAATCCCGCATACTGAGAAAGCATGAAGCAACAGTGGAGAGGAAAACTCCAAATTAACGGGAAGGAAAAATCTCTGGCACATCCAGCCTTAGTGTGAACGGTCATCTGCTTCAACCAACTGAGGGTTAAAGAATACAGAGCAGAGGCACAAAAAAGAAACACAAAAAGAACAGAAACACACATTGATCCAGGAATCCTTTCTATATTATATGGTAATAGCAGATGATCTGTCTTTCCTGGATGATGTCACAGCGAAAAGAACGCCAGACCAGGTGTACCTACTATGAAGAGAAAAAAGACAGAGAACAAAAAGTTAAAAGATTAAATAACAACAAGCAATGCAAATTGGAGAACAGTAGGAGAACTCAGCAGAGTGAGAAAAATACACCCTGATTTCTTTGAGCAGCCTAAGCCTATAGCAGCATATCTACAGAGATAGCTAAGGGTAATCTAAGCGACTCTAACTATAATCTTTGTCAAAAAGGAAAGTTTTAAGGCTAGTCTTAAAAGTAGACAGGGTGTCTGCCTCACGGACCAAAACTGGGAGTTGGTTTCACAGGAGAGGAGCTTGATAACTAAAGGATCTGACTCCCATTATACTTTTAGAGACTCTAGGAACCACCAGTAGACCTGCAGTCTGAGAGCGAAGTGCTCTGTTAGGAACATAGGGGATAATCAGAGCTCTGATATATGATGGAGCTTGATTATTAAGAGCTTTAGATGTGAGAAGGAGAATTTTAAATTATATTCTTGATTAAACACGAAGCCAATGAAGGGAAGCTAAAATTGGAGAAATATGATCCCTCTTGTTGATTTCCGTCAGAACTCTTGCAGTAGCATTTTGGATCAGCTGAAGACTTTGAACTGCATTTTGTGGACTTCCTGATAGTAAAGAATTACAATAGTCCAGCCTTGAAGTAACAAATGCATGGACAAGTTTTTCAGCATCACCCATTGACAGAATATTTCGAATTTTGGCAATATTCCGGAGGTGAAAAAAGGAAACCCTGGAAATCTGTTTAATATGGGATTTAAATGACGTGTCTTGGTCAAAAATAACACCAAGATTTTTTACTTCATTACCAGAGGCCAAGTTAATGCCATCCAGATTAAGTGATTGGTTAAGTTTATTTTTTGAGGACTCTGGTCCAAAGATTACAACTTCTGTCTTTTCAGAATGTAAAAGCAGGAAGTTTAAAGTCATCCAGATTTAGATGTCATCAAGACATGTCTGTAGTTGAAGTAACTGATTAGATTAATCAGGATTTATGGATAAATGTAGCTGAGTGTCATCAGCATAACAGTGGAAATTAATCCCACGCGGAAGTATATATATATATATATATATATATATATATATATATATATATATATATATATATATATATATATATATATATATATATATATAATCAGTGACGTGCGGTAGGGTTCATAGCTGGTGAGGCACTGACGTCATCAGAGTCAGATTTACAAATATATACACTCTACAGAGTAGACTCATTGCAAAGTGCTGATGGAGACTGATTGAGCCAAATCAATTCACCAAGAGACATGGAAAAAATATTGATTCTTTGATGAAAAAAACCAAAACAAAATTATTTGTCATTTGATTGGTAACAGTTTATGAGTTATGATGGATTTGTGCATTTGTAACACATTCTAAAAATATAACACACATTACGCACATTTCATTGCAAAAACAAAACATGAATAATTATTGCTGTCTTACCTCTACTTATAAATTAAGTCCATGCGCCGCTCTTTCTGAACAAAAATATCGGTCATTTTCCGGTAAAGGTTCTCTTTATCTTCTTCAGTTTTAAAAGTCTCTCAGTGTGAATGGTGATCACTGCCAGGGAGGAAAGCCTTCCTTGATCAGTCCTGTTCCGGCTGTATATTTAGAGTCTTTTTAGTGCTTTACTTGTTTAGCAAAACTCGCTAATAATACATCCATAACTTGCTGTGACTCTACAGTTTTGGGATCAGGAGTGGTGCCCCTTAGGCGGCCCCTGCCTAGAGGCCAAGGAACTGCCGGCCTCACCTACAACCACTTCTTTGCCTTTTATGATCGTCCAGCAGCGCACGAAAACATGTTACCTGCACACAATTTGATGACCAAAACACAATTTGTAATCCACATACATTACATTGTGGAAAATCACATCATAAGTGTTTGAAAAATGTAATGTATGATCTAGAGACAGGAAGATATATTCACGGAATGGAAGCCAGCGCAGTTAACGTGGGATTGCGCAATCCCAGGGGAGGCTAAGCTCGCTGTGGCCTCACCGGCTTCGCTATCAAGCGCCACCAAGGATTTACATGGAAAAAAGCGAAAAGACTGCGATTTTAAAGAAAATATGATCAAAAATGAGGAAATTAGATAAAAAATATCTTTTATCACAAATGAGTGAATCACAATTTATTATTATGTTATCATCATTATATATTTTCTTTCTTTCCATAATGACAATTGAGGCCTGGCCTCACTTGCCTCTCCTGACTGCATGTCACTGATGCATGGACTAGTTCTTCCAGCATCAACCCTGGACAGAATGTTTCTAATTTTGGCGATATTCCTGAGGTGAAAAAAGGAAACTCTGGAAACCTGTTTAATATGGGATTTAAATGACATGTCTTGGTCGAAAATAACACCAAGATTTTTTACTTTATTACCAGAGGCCAAGTTAATGCCATCCAGATTAAGTGATTGATTAAGAAGTTCATTTTTGAGGACTCTGATCCAAAGATTATAACTTCTGTCTTGTCAGAATTTAAGTGCAGGAAATTTAAAGTCATCCAGCTTTTGATGTCATCAGGACATGACTGCAGTCGAAGTAATTGGTTGGATTGATCAGGATTTATGGATAAATATAGCTGAGTGTCATCAGCATAACAGTGGAAATTAATCTCATGTTGTCTGATAATTTTGCCAATCGGAAGTATATATATATATATATATATATATATATATATATATATATATATATATATATATATATATATATTAGTGCTGTCAAACGATTAAAAATTTTAATCGCGATTAATCACATAATGTCGATAGTTAACTCGAGATTAATCACAAATTAATCGCATATTTTATCCTTTTATTTCTGAAAGTGTAATAGCCTGTTTGGGCATTTTAATATGCAATTTTGCAATAAATGACACTAATAAAATACATGCTTGTACAAAAAATATTTTTATTTTGTTATTTTTCAAGCACTTTTCAGAATTGGAATGAAAACATCCTAGTGCCAAATGTTAAACTCTGGACTATAATGGCTATATGACTAATCATGACGCCCTGATGTTCACACAGTGTGTAAACAAATGTGTAAATAAATACCTGTTTTCATGCCGATATATTTTTTTTGCCTCTTAAACAAAGATAGACATGGTATTATGCATAAACATATAAATCAATAAAAATTGTACATTTCAATAAAGTCATAAGTTTTGTTCATTTCTTCACTCTCTCTCTCTCACATCTAATTCTGAGCTTTCACACCAACAACAATAATTTCTTTGAATATTTTTGCTTGCTGTTTCTATCCATATTCATACAGTTTAAGCCTGGAAAAAGGTTTTAAATCTCCAGGTCATTCTAGTCTTACACTTTGCTTGCAACTCGGCAGGAGCTTAGTACCCTGAAAGAGACTGTTTAGTAACTGTTTAGTAACTCCAGGTCCTTCGTTTGGCAACATAATTCAGCCTTAGTTTGTCAGAGACAGCAAATTAATAAGCATTAAAGTACGGTTTATGGGTTGGAGTTTCTGCAATGTTATTGGTTCTGAAGATGAGCTTTTAACACGCTGATGTCTGCTTAAAATGATGATCTCGACCATGTAATCTACTTTCTGCAGTTATCACCGGTTATTGCACCGTAAACTGCAGAAAATACGTGCAGAGTTGCTCTCGCTGCCTTTACTACCATCGGTTCCTATGGTGGAGGGATATTTCAGCTTGATACACTCAAATGTAGTGCAGGCAGGTCTCATAATAACCCCTATTTCGTCACTTATTTTAGAGCCCAAATAAGCGATTTCACTTTCAGAAACCTGCCCAAAAAAAACGCAACCCGTGACTCATGCAGCTTAAGCGAAAATTCAGACTGAAGAAACTCTATTGCCTACCTCCATCAATCAGAGACTCATCCGCCTCCGACACAAGCCAATCGGTTTTGAACTGCTCCTCCTCGAAGCCAATCAGCATCCTGGGTTCATCTTAAAAGAACTCCACATCCTCGTCTCGGCCTTCTGCTCAGCGAGCAAGCGGTGGCGTGCCGTGTGTCTGGTTTGGACTCTGATGACTGGATTCAAGAGATAACTTATCCTGAAATCCTCCTGCCATAGGAATACCATCTAGCTGCACATCTTCCTTTCCGACCTCTGTTTTCGTCAGCTCCGATTCCTGGCGCAAAGAACTCGCAAGCGACGCAGACGCGTCCCAACTCTGCCTAAGTTCCGGTCAGCTTCGCTTCATAGCGCGCCGGGGTCTTTCTCAAACTGATCCGGTGGGGCTGGCTCTTGGTTCGCGGATCCGCCAACTCATCCGGGACCTCCTCTAGTATTCATCGGCTTTGCGGCGCCACCTTGCCGCTCGTCCCGGCCGCAACTTTTCAGCCGGATCTACTCTCTCATTCACTCGCTAATGTGTTCGGAGCCAGCTCAGGTAATATGTATTCACCCATGTTCGTCCTCTATTCAGGCGAACGTATTTCATTTTCGTTTTCTTCTTCTGGTGTTGCCGGTAGCCACCGGGCTTGTGGTGGTATTGCTGCCACCTACTGGTTGGAGTATGAAGTGCATTTTAAATTCAGCAATTGATAACAATTGTTATTAAACCGCTGCAACTCTGGTGCAGTTTGGCATCCGCTTGGACTGGTCTGCATGCGGCCTGCCCTGCCATGTTCCCTGCGTTCTCTGCCATATTCCCTGCGTTCTCTGCCATGTTCCCTGCGTTCTCTGCCATGTTCCCTGCGTTCTCTGCCATGCTCCCTGCGTTCTCTGCCATATTCCCTGCGTTCTCTGCCATGTTCCCTGTGTTCTCTGCCATGTTCCCTGTGTTCTCTGCCATGCTCCCTGCGTTCTCTGCCATATTCCCTGCGTTCTCTGCCATGTTCCCTGTGTTCTCTGCCATGTTCCCTGTGTTCTCTGCCATGCTCCCTGCGTTCTCTGCCATATTCCCTGCGTTCTCTGCCATGTTCCCTGTGTTCTCTGCCATGCTCCCTGCGTTCTCTGCCATATTCCCTGCGTTCTCTGCCATGCTCCCTGTGTGTTCCCTGCGTTCTCTGCAGACCCGGCGGCATGGGCGGGCATTGGGGGGCCGTGCCCGCCCTGTGAGCCAGCTGTGCCCGCCCTGGACTGAAAGCTGTCTTTTGTTTTTATATATATACCTCGGAGTGGCCATCGTTCTATTAGTACTATCTTTGATGTGTCAATCATACAATTTAACCAATCAAATCAACGACTGAAGGCAACATGCTAGCCAATCACAGATGGAGTGGGGCGGGACACTGAGTTATAGCCTTCAGTTGCCGACGCGGTGCTCGGCTCAGCTGTGGTCACCGTCGGTGTCGGTAGAGCGGGATGGAAATTTGGTCTGATTACCAAACAATTAAAAGAAGTAACAACGAAGCAGACAAGAGCGAGCTGGAAGCAGCGTGATTAATTACTGTTTGAAATGTCAGCACTGAAGTCTAAAGTGGAGTAAACATTGACGCTAGGAGGGTTAGCTACGACAGCTAGCAGCACCAGGAGCAGATCTACTGCCAAACTGGAGAAACTTTGGTTACTTGCAGACAGAAGGGAACTCTGCTTTGTTCTGCTCCTTGCGCTCCATACCTGCTGTAATTACAGAACCTCTTCTAGTGTGAATTTTTACTTCAGTCAGTGTTCAGCCTGATCTCATGCTAATAAGCGTGTAGCTTATGCTGGACTTTGAGTTAAGACACAGCACTACAGGTTACCCTATCTCACTGATAGTTTCCAGTAACCCAACATAAAACCTGCCCAACTTAAAAGAAAAAAAAAAGCCCAAATCTCAAACTCTCACGTTAAAAGCACAGAACTATTAAACACATAAGAACTATTAAACATAAGAATATGCCATTAGCACACAACTGCACTGAAGCAAAGAAAAAAACTGTGCATATGGCCTCTGAACAAAATATGCAATCAGACAACCAAATAACACACAAGATCTCTTTAACAATCATGATATATCAACCGGAAAAAAATTATTTATAAATAGCTTCCCAACATGAGTTGTAAATCTACCTTAATATAAACTTAATTTCTCTCAGTATAGGCCAATCAAACATTTCTCTTACACGCAGTCATGAAATATTTTTAAGTTGATAAGTAGAACTCAACCCCTCCTGGGCGTTTACATTGACCAAACACTTGATTAACCATTATTCTTTTCTTGTTTTATCATAACAATCAATATTATTCATTATAACTACTATTCATTGATGATGTCACATCGACAGATTCGACTTATTTAAAAAATAAATTGACCAGTATGAGTTGTAGGAGATGGCATTTTATTAAAATGTTTTGGTTTCCTGTCCAACGTTGACAACTATTTTGATATATTTTGTTAGTAATTCTTTCTAAAAGCCCAACAAATGTTGTAAAAAGCTTCCCAATTTTTTTACAACCTGCCCATAAACTATTTTTGTTCCAGCTAATTGAAACAAAAATTAGGCTTTTGTGTTCAAAAGCCTAATTGGTTGGAAGCCTGCCTAATTTGACAAAACTGACTACACTATTGCTATTTGTTTGTTCGTTACAGTAGTCACAGAGCCATTGTGCAGCCTGAGTCATTCATATATATATATATATATATATATATATATATATATATATATATATATATATATATATATATATATATATATATATATATATATATGAAGTAATAAATAAGTAATAAAAAACTTTTTAAAGTGTGCCCCCCTAAAAAAATGGTATGCCCCCCCTGTGATTTGTTTCTGCAGCCGGGTCTGGTTCTCTGCCATGTTCCCTTCTATGCTCCCTGTGTTCCCTCCCATGTCCCCTGGATGCTTCCCACCATGCTCCCTGCTATGATTGTTCATTCATCACGTGCATGGCTGGACCTCAGCATTTTTGGGGGGGAACATCCCTATTCTCATACATCTGTTTATCTACTTTAAAGTATAAATCATGTTTCCTGATTTATGTTTCCTGCTGAGGTCCAAGTATTTCGATTTAGATGTTCCCCTTTGCAAGCCTTTCAGTTCCAAGTATCATCCTGAGACTGACCATCTCTATTCATTCACCTCAACATACACCTCACCTCATCTCCCCATACATCTCACTCAACTTTGGTAGGCCTTCGCGGCAACCGGCCTGTTTGATGCACTGGCCTCGACCTCGGCAATTTTTTGGGGGAAATATCCCTATTCTCATATGCCTGCTTATGCATATCGAAGTATAATTCAGCGTGAATTTTTCCTGCCGAGGTCTGAGCGCCAAACTCTTAAAATATTGTGTCAATAAAATTCTTCTAATTGCCTTTTCTTTCTGTGTGAGTTTTTCAGATTGAAATGCAGCTTAAGCGAAAATTCAGACTGAAGAAACTCTATTGCCTACCTCCATCAATCAGAGACTCATCCGCCTCCGACGCAAGCCAATCAGTTTTGAACTGCTCCTCCTCGAAGTCAATCAGCATCCTGGGTTCATCTTAAAATAACTAAACATCCTCGTCTCGGCCTTCTGCTCAGCGAGCAAGCGGTGGCTGCGCCGTGTCTGGTTTGGACTCTGATGACTGGATTCAACCCACCTCCATCCCCTTCTCCACCATCGTAGCAAGCTTCGCCTGGCTTTCCTATGGTGCTGCTTCAACCTCGTCCCTATCAGAGTGTAATTCATCCCAGACTCTTACGGATTTCCCAGTCACTCCTTAAAACGGTCCGGCAGAAAACCGCCATGTTGAGCCTGGTTTTGCCAGAGGTTTCTTCCCAAAGGGGAGTTTTTCCTCTCCACAGTCGCTTCATGCTTGCTCATCATGGACAGTTCATGCAAACCTGTGTTTATCAAGTTGGACATCAAGCTCAAACAGTTCATCATATGGACTGAACAAACTTTGTTTATCTCCACTCCACCACCAGTTTCAGACCCGGGGGGAAATATCCCTATTCTCATACGCCTGCTTATACATATTGAAGTATAATTCAGCGTGAATTTTTCCTGCCGAGGTCTGAGCGCCAAACTCTTAAAATACTGTATCAATAAAATTCTTCTAATTGCCTTTTCTTTCTGTGTGAGTTTTTCAGATTGAAATGAAATTTAGAAGCGCTTTTAGAAAAAAGAAGCCCAAAGTCGCATGTGTCCGAGGGTAAAATAAACTTTGCGCTCACACGCAGCGCGGGTCTGTCTTGCTACAGTTTTCTAGCACTCTTGAAACTACGGAAAGCGCTGACGGTAAAAGAAACACAGTCCGGAAAGCGCGGCGGGGGGAAAAACATTAGGGAACGGTGTGTGTGTTTTGACGCGCGATTAACGGCGACAAAAAAATTGTCGGCGTTAAAATGGGTTTACGTTAACGCCGTTAATAACACGTTTAACTGACAGCACTAATATATATATATATATATATATATATATATATATATATATATAGCCCAAGGACTGTGGTACTCCACAAGTGTCCCTAGAGTTTGAAGATTTATTGTTAACATGAACAAACTGGAATCTGTCCGACAGATATGATTTAAACCAGCCTAATGCTTTCCCCTTAATCCTTACAATATGTTCAAATATTTCTATGAGAATATTGTGATCAACTGTATCAAATGCAACACTAAGATCTAACAGGACAAGTACAGACACAAGTCCATTATCTGAGGCCATAAGAATATCATTAGTGACCTTCACCAGAGCTGTTTC
Source organism: Fundulus heteroclitus (assembly GCF_011125445.2). Classification (NCBI taxonomy): domain Eukaryota; kingdom Metazoa; phylum Chordata; class Actinopteri; order Cyprinodontiformes; family Fundulidae; genus Fundulus; species Fundulus heteroclitus. The sequence continues at coordinate 3,796,433 of NW_023396689.1, read as the reverse complement.
CGTGCTATGATGAGGCAAGGCAAGGCAAATTTATTTATATAACACAATTCAGGTTAGGTTAATTGGCTTCTCTAAATTGTCCTTAGCTGTGAGTGTGTGAGAATGGTTGTTTGTCCTGTCTGTCTCTGTGTTGCCCTGCGACAGACTGGCGACCTGTCCAGGGTGTACCCCGCCTCTCGCCCAGTGAATGCTGGAGATAGGCACCAGCAACCCCAGCGACCCAATGAGGGATTAAGCGGGTCAGAAAATGGATGGATGGAGCACAATTCAGTACAGAGACAATGCAAAGTGCTTTACATGATTAAAATATAGGAAAATAAAACAGAATAAAAGCAAGCAGGGATAGAATGTAGAAACAAAAAAGAACATTAAAAACAGTAAAACAGTTTAACTAGAACAGTCAAAGGCAATTTTAAACAAATATGTTTTTAATTTTGATTTAAAAGAACTCAGGCTTTCCGCACTTTTACAGTTTTCTGGAAGTTTGTTCCAGATAAGCGGAGCATAGGAACTAAATGCTGCTTCTCCGTGTTTGGTTCGTGTTATAGGTATGCAGAGCTGGAGCCAGGTCTTCTGGCTCCAGCCAGAAGGCTTCGGAGCTCAGATGAGCTCTGAAGCCTGACTGAAACTCTTCAAATAGGTCATTACTTTGTAAATGTTCACATACTTGATTTGTAACTACTTTCCCAAGAATTTTAGATTAGAAAAGAAGATTAGATATAGGTCTGTAATTTACTTACTCATCTTGATCAAGAGATGGTTTCTTAAGTAAAGGTTTAATAACAGCTACTTTAAAAGCCTGTGGTGCATATCCATTTACTAAGGATATATTAATCATGTCTAAAATAGGAGCATTAATCAAAGGCAATACCTCCTTAAATAACTTGATTGGGATTGGGTCTAACATGCAAGTAGAAGGTTTAGATGAAGCTAAAATTTTAGATAGCTCAGAAAGCTCTACTGCATCTAAACAGTTTAAACACCGATCAGTTTCTAAAGATTCCACTGAGACATTATAATCAATAATAGTCCCTTTTTAGCAAACATGAGACCATATAGGCTTATTTCAAAATAATTATCATGTAAAAGTAATGATAATTTTAAGGCATGTTACCAAACAACATAGAATTTGTATACAGACATGCAGTCAGTTCCATCCAATCAAAGATAAAAATTAAAGTCAATTCATTCTAGTTATTAACCCCTAAAGCCCAGAGGATTTCAGGAGCAATTTTCACCTGAAATTACATATGTGATTTAAATCAAGTACACCTGTATGCATTAAAGAATATTTTGCAGGTGGAACCACTATTGCAAATGTCACCATGTATGATTTATAGGCGATTAAACAAAGAAAGAAATCTAAATTTATGAGCCTCGCCTACATTTTATCCCAAATAAACACTACAAAACCCCTTTGAAAGTATACAAGAAGCCTCAGACTTTGTAGATTCACATCTTGACTATAACTGCAATAAATCTTGACTGAATCGGTAAAAGCATATTTGTTCCAAAAAGGTTTTAGTGGGCAATGTGCCAGGCTGACATGGCACAACTGTGCCAAAAGGGGACAAAATTGTGCCAAATGTGTTTTTCCCCCCATACAAGGGAATCTTTTCAGATAAAAGTGCTAATTTCCATTGTAGGACACCCTCTGCAGATGAAAAAGCCTTTGGTCATAGATTTACCCCAGGTTTCTGTCACGTCCGGAGCAGAAAGACCCAGAATTCAACCAGACAGAGGGTGCTTTGTTTTGTTTATTTAGAAGGAAAAGACAACTACGCACTGTGGGACTGTCCTCAGCGTACTTGGCCAGGAGGTCTGGAGAGAGGAAGAGCAGGTGAGTTATTTTGCCAACAGTTCGGGCCCGATGTGTAAGCGGGAGAATAGTCACTGACCTCTTTGAATGCGGGAGACGGGAGGACACAAAAGGGGGCCGGCGACCATGGGTTGACAGACCCGCCGAAGATGGCCTTTCGAATCGGGGGAGAATCCCTTGCCAGTCTTGGCAACCACTGGTTGCTCGAGGGGCGAGCCGATATTCGGATCCGTTAGGGATGTTAGAGGGGATGTTCAGTTCTCGTGTTCCAATGTCCAGGGTCCAGGGTCAGATCCAGGTCAGAGGTCCGGGAAAGGTCCGAGGGGAAATCCAAGGCGAGGTCGAGGTCCAGTTCCAGGTTGGTACACAGGTAGGCTAGGGAAAACAAGCAGGGGTCAGGCAGGTTCAGAAATCAGGAAAACAGATCGGGTCAGGAAACAGGCAGTCAGGTTCTCAGGAAAAATACGCTGGATTAGTCTAACCAAGTGGCACTCGTCTCTGGTTTGGAGGGAGATTATATAGTGACAGGAGCAGGTGAATAAGATGAGTGGTGATGAGAGTAAGGTGGAGCTATCCAGGTGTGTTGGGTGATGAATCAAACCAGCGGGAGAGCCACGATCATGACAGTTTCATCAAAATGTACCTTTGTGCAGAGCACAATATCAATAAAATGAATAGAAAATAAGATGAATTGTATAATTTTGTCTCCAAACAGATGTATTTTATTGAAAACAAGAATTATCAATACTAAACTGTCTTAAAATGTACAAAAAAGTAATTGTAAGTACAAGTGGCTCAATGCCAGGGTCATCTGGACTGTGCCACATGTCCTCACTGTCATTAGGCAGTTATGATATTCCTTGAATCAATGCCACATAAGTATACGTGGTTCCATTGTTCTTGAAGTGGGGGTTGGTGGAGGAGGGAATTCATAGTACAGTTTTCTGACTACAAGATAGTCTTTCCAACTGTACCACAAAAATAGCAAGAAAAAATATTATGTTGTTAAGCTGTAACATTAACGTGTATTGGTAAAGTGTTCATAATGTAAAAGCTTTATAACGTTCCTTGAATCAATTCCTCATACAGTACGTGTGCTTCCTTTGCTCCGGGGATGAGGGTAAGGGAAGGAACTCATTGCAAAGTTTTCTGATTACAAGATCAGCATTATTTCCTATTGCATTTGTGTGCCCTCTTTCTGAAATAGCATACACATAATGTAAAGATGCTGGAAATAAAAAGTTACAACACAATTTTGTGAACCGGGTCTCTTCGAAGCATTTCCTCATCTTCTTCCACTTCAAAATCCGAGCTGCTGACTGAAGATTATTCGACTTCTCCGTCGCTGGTCTGCTGAATTTCCTCCAAAGTTTCCCAAACAGTAATTTTCTTCTTCTGTGCCATTATTATGAAGCCGGAAGTAATACAGCACACACAGCTTCAAATAACAGGGGTTCTATATTTATAAAAAAAAAAAAAAAAAAAAAAAAAAAAAAAAAAAAAAAACGTTTTTCTTCTCAGATTCACATCTTGACTATAACTGCAATAAATCTTGACTGAATCGGTAATAGGATATTTGTTCCAAAAAGGTTTTACTGGGCAATGTGCCAGGCTGACATGTGATTTTGGCACAACTGTGCCAAAAGGGGACAAAATTGTGCCAAATGTGTTTTTCCTCCCATACAAGGGAATGACTTGTTTTAGAAACCTTAAAGCCCCGTCTTCAAAGGCATGTTGATATGACCCACATCTAAAAATAGCTCAAAATGCGCATTTGTCTGCTTGACCCGAACTCGGGCCGATCGGATAAATTAAGTTAAACGGGCTGTCAGGTTTGGCTTATTATTTATTTTAAGAATTTTTTGTTTACTATTTATTTTAAGAATTTAAAACAATTCAGGATCAAAATGTTCCTGTCCGTGTAACATATTGCTGTATCAAGGGATATTAAAAATTTTAATATTAACATTTTCATAAAGGACCAATGTTAAGTTTGGAGCTGTTGTCTTGGGCAAACAATGTCTAAATTGTAACATACCATAATTTCAGAAGGGCTACACCACAGGGCTGTACTTTACCAACATACTGTTGTACAATCCAAAAGCTTACTCCACTCTCAATAGACTGATGAGTTATATCTCAGGCAGAGGAACATCACTCATCCACCATAACTTTGTGTACTAACACTGACGTAAGAAAATGTTTGACGTTTCAGATTTGTTAACATAGTAACATATCCAGTGGGTATGCACATTGTCAGTTTGAGCTAAAATGGGGTCTCCGTCTGACGAGGATTTGTTCACTTTTCGACAAACCCAGAACCATGGGACATCTGTCTACTATCAGTAAGAGAACTATTACTGAGAACGTCATATAACCTCACGTAAAAATGCCTTCAGGAAATGATCATGGCTCTGCAAAGATTGTCTGGGTTTGTCTGCATCATAGCAAAGTCTCCCAAATTTACCTCAAACTGCCACACAACCAAGTTGGCAAATATGAATACCACTGGTACCTGTTGATGCATATTCAACTCATACCAAGTATCTTATCGGAATCGCTGTGAGGCCATCTATTGGTTCAGTTATGCCTAATTATGCCTAATTATTCACCTACTCAATATCTATATTTAAATACACTATATCTGCTGTATTCAGATTTATATTATTTATTTATGTATTTATTTATTGTCTTAATTTATAATCTACCAAAAATAATTAATTTGTTTCTGTAACTGTAAATATGTTTAGACGGTAAGGGGTTTATCCTCTATGAAGACACTAAATGCAGAAAATGTGGAAAAAATAATTCAGATCTGCTTCCCAACCGGCACTAAAGACAATCAAAATATGAAAGGAATAGTCAATTCAAAGAAGGAACTTTTCAAGGGAAACTGTTGACCCAGTGCCAGGGAACAAGATTTGAGTCAAAGATCTTGGGCCTTTCAGCAGGTCAACAACCTAAAGTGTACATTCACCAGGAGAACAGAACTACTGAAAGGGAGAAATGAGCATTTTAAATTGCCTAACAACCAGAGTCCTGACCTGAATCCCATTGAAAACCTCTGAAGTGAAGTTCCTGAAAGGACCCCAGCTGGCTGTAGAGAATGGGCACAATGTAAAAGCTGTCAATATAAATTGACAATCAAACTTTTTACAGTAAAAGCACCTACAATCTGTTATTTTTGTCTAAGATTCTGCATCCAAGTATTTTTTTGAAAGAGGCTAATATTTTAGCAGGGGAAATTTGGATTTACACGTTTTTCATTATTTCCATTTTGTTCCCATTCGTGCCTTTGATATTCAATAGAAACTATACACAAATGTGGTTTATATGTGCTCATTGGTAAAGATGCTGCAAACTGGTGTCTGGTAGTGTCAGAAAGTTAGTTGCTGCTAAATGAAATAAAATAAAACAAAACATTTCCAGTGATGTGATTTGAGTTGTTTTTCATTGAAAGTTAAATTATTGAATTAGCATTTAAAAATAATATTAAACAATATCTTATTGAAATATCAACCATATCTGTCATTAGAATGTTTTCACTGAGGGAAAACAGGATTCCTGAAGGAAAACCTACTCACACTCATCATTTTGAGATTTCTGGTCTGTGATATATTACAAGTTTTCTTTTCTTACAAGGGGATTGATGGAGTGAAAGAGGGATTCAAGCAACACATTCCCAGAACAATGAGATTGGCAGCTACCCTAACTGTTGCTTGACATGGCTTAGATTACACACAGAGCAGATGGATATAACAAAAATAAAACATTTCCATGCTTCTGGAAAAGTCTGCATTGATCAAGTCACCAGCAACAACAGGATGATAGTCACCCTCACCAGGGAGGGTGTGTGCTCAAACATATGGTGGCGGTAATAAGCATGCACATACATAATGATGCATATGTACTACATGCAGGGAATGTGGTCATTTGAATCGACTTTACAGGCAGATTGATTTTCCTTCAGGCAGTAGTTTTAAGTACAGGACAGATTGCAACCTAAACAAACGACCTGATACAGCAAGATTCAAGCCTCTGTGAAAATACCTTCACGCCCGCAGTTAGCTCACTAAAAATCTGCCTGGGAGAAAGAAACTAAATACTGCTTAGCTCATTCCATTTGGAGCTGTAAAATATCTTCTGTGCCTACTATTAACTAGCAGACAACTTGTATGTTATCCCAGGCCTTATGCAGTAAACAAAATAAGCAAAAAGGGGGGTGAGGGTAGACTTTAAAATTGGATCGGTGTGAACTCCATTCGCTTCCATCTCGTCATCCTGCTTGCCATGGGAATTACGCCTGTCAAACTGTGATGAGAATGAGTCCAAGGGTGTTTTTAATGGAGCTTGTCAGTGTGTGACTGATGAAAACACACTGATATCTGAAAATTCATTTGATGTTGGCACAAAGCGGAGCACTCACATACACAACCAAACACCAACAGAAAGAGATGCTATGTTTACTACACCTCCAAAAATCCTTCCTATAACCAAATGCACTGCCCTAAACAAGCCTTAGTCTTAAAAATAAGATTAATACAAGTATAATTCTGGTTAAACCGATGGTAAATGTGCAGTTTGTCAGACAATAGATAAAGAGGTAATCATCTAGGCGTTTTAAAATTATTTTTAAAATATGCTGACGATAATGTAAATATAGACTTTAGAACATTTCCTCTAGTGTGAAATACTATTAGTGGTGGTGTAGTTTGCAGTTATTAAACAAGCATAAATTAACTTTATTCTCTGGGAAAACTGCATTCATTTTAAGTTTCCAACAATCCTAAGCTATGCACCCAGTGAGTTGCACTCTCTGGTGGACACATCCTGCTGACAACGCAACACCAGATAACCGCACAGGGCTAATAGCTGGAAGAGAGGACCCTTTCAGCTGCAAATTATTGAGTACCCTAGTGCACTGTAAATGCTACACAGTTATTTAGAGTCATGCCCATCAACCCACATAAGGTTGCCTTTAATATTTTTAGTTCAATGGGCAAATCAGATAAGGTTTCTTTTGAAACATTCTCATTTTCTTATTAAGCTTCTGAAAACAATAGAAATCCTTCTTATGGGGGACCGGGCTGAAATATGAGACACAGCTTGATTCAATTCAATTTTATTTATATAGCGCCAAATCATGAAACATGTCATCTCAAGGCACTTTACAAAGTCAAGTTCAATCATATTATACAGATTGGGTCAGATTATACAGATTGGTCAAAAATGTCCTATATAAGGAAACCAGTTGATTGCATCAAAGTCCCGACAAAGCAGCTTTCACTCCTGGGGAAGCGTAGAGCCACAGGGAGAGTCGTCTGCATTGTACATGGCTTTGCTGCAATCCCTCATACAGAGCAAGCATGAAGCGACAGTGGGAAGAAAAACCACCCATTAACGGGAAGGAAAACCTCCGGCAGAACCGGGCTCAGTATGAACGGTCATCTGCCTCGACCGACTGGGGTTACAGAAGACAGCAGAGACACAACAAGAGAGACAAAAAGCACAGAAGCACACATTGATCCAGTAATCTGTTCTACATTAGATGGTAATAGCGGATGAGCCGTCTTCTCTGGATGATGTTACAGCTAACAGAACACCAGACCAGGTGTACCTACTATGAAGATAAAAGAGAGAGAACAGAAAGTTAAAGCAGAAATGACAACACGTAATGCATAATTGAAGAACAGTAGAACTCTACAGAGTGAGAAAATTAGATCCTGATGTCCTCCAGTAGCCTAAGCCTTTAGCAGTAAAACTATAAAGGTAGCTCAGAGTAACATGAGCCACTCTAGTTATAAGTTTTGTCAAAAAGGAAAGTTTTAAGATTAGTCTTAAAAGTAGACAGGGTGTCTGCCTCACGGACCAAAACTGGGAGTTGGTTCCACAGGAGAGGAGCCTGATAGCTAAAGGATCTGCCTCCCATTCTACTTTTAGAAACTCTAGGAACCACCAGCAGACCTGCAGTCTGAGAGCGAAGTGCTCTGTTAGGAACATACGGGGTAATCAGAGCTCTGATATATGATGGAGCTATATTATTAAGGGCTTTATACGTTAGAAGAAGAATTTTAAATTCTATTCTTGATTTAACAGGAAGCCAATATCTTCTACCTGGATACCTGAGGGGATTTTAAAGTCATGTGAAATAAATTAGAGATGCTTGGTTATAATGCACAGCACCATGTTTAGTGATCATCACAAACATCTCTCAAGCTTAGTGATTGTATGTCCATAATTGGTGCTCATTTTGCAGTCACAAGACCTGGACATCTTGCAGTTGTGAGACAACAATGGACTCCAATGGATGCCAAAAGTGATCTAGACACAAATGTGATATCATCTGTCCAATACCTAAAACCTGGCCCAAACTTATAACAGAGGAGCTGCAAATCTACAACAGCACAGGTGAAAAAAAATGTTGCTATAGCTTGACGTGATGCTCAACCTGGCCTCAACCTGAGGATAAACAGCAAAAAAAGAACAGTAAATTAACTCAGTTTATCTTATTGTTTGGCTTGCCTAGATGCCTCAACAAGTTCCTTTCCTCGTTATTTTCTCCTTTGCTCTCATCTCAGCTGTCATGAGCATTTCATTACCAGTCCATTTCCTTTTTGATAGTGGGTGAGCAATTCTCTGCACGTTTCCCCTTATTTTTGCAAACAGACCAACTGATGAAGTCAATATTAATTTTCCTTTTCCTTTTTTCATAACCAAATAATAAATAAATATTGAAGATAATTGTTAAATTCTAGACTTGCCATCCACCTGTCTGCCTCATGGTGCAGAAAGGCTTTTTTAAATGATAGTGTCCTCATCTAAGTTAGTTAGTCAGACAGTATTCAGCAATGGAGAGAAAACCTAAGCAGAATTTTATGTTTCTATCTGTGTTACATGCCAAGACATGCAAATGTGTAAGTCACCCCCAAGCTAAATTGTATTAGCACCACAATCACAGTGGCTAGTTTTCAGGTCAGACCCATTTGTAGACATACAATCCTTGTTTGCAGGCTGACAGAAACAAACCTTACTCATTCAGGGTTGCTACTCTTTCTTAGGTGCTTCTTGTGCTGTAACAGCACATTAATAAACATTTTATACATTGCAAAGAATTTTATGAAGAAATATATATATTTTATGCACCCTGTCAATATGTTGTCAATGGGATAAAGAACTTGGGAGTGTTCTGGCCATGGACTTTACAAATCAATGTTTATAACTCTAGACATTTAGTTATTTAGACAAATTTAGACAAAACTGCTGTTAAAGGATGTTCAATCCCATCCTGTTTTCATGGCTGCTTTTAATAATGGTGGGACGCTATAAAAATGGTATCTAATTAATTAAAGGATTCTACATGTGATCAATGCTACCCAACTAGAACCAAAGCACCAAAACTTTCTATTATTGTCAGGCTCTAAGTATCCCTGACCAGTGTCCACCTTGTCTGCTAAATGGTTAAGGAGAAATGTTTAGTCTTTGTAATGTCACTGTTTTCCAACATTTTCTCCAGTAATTTATAAGTTTCCTGACTGTGCTATAGTAATCAGAACTCAGATTACAGAATTAGGATATCCTGTTAAATATTACATTTTTCCATAAGATTTTATATATTTATGTATAACCTTTTAAAAGTGGAAAAGAAAATGAATCATACCTATTGAACAATAAAAAATAATCTTGTTTTATTTATTAAACAAAATCTAAGAACATAAGTGTGTTGTTTGGCTGGATAAAGGTTAAGACTCCCTCCCCCCTAACTGCTATTGTTACCTATCCCCTTTGACATAAACTGAGATGCATCTTTAGCCATCAACCAGACTCTGAAATCAGTCTGAGGAAAAGTTTCCCCGCTCCACAATTACACCCCTGTGATGTTAGGGAGATTTATTGTACAACTTGTTTCAAGCTACCACACAGCATCTCAAAGAAAAAAAGATCTTGGCCCATATTCAGAAATAATCTTATGACTAAAAAAGCTCTTAGTGATGTCATTTTAGGAAAAATATTAGATCTCAACTTCTAAGATTTGACTTAGAATTTTACCATGGTAAGATATGTTATTCATAAAGCGCTCTAGTCCTTCAGAGAGCAGGATTAGTGAGTAGGAGTTTTAGTGAGCCTAAGAGTTTCTTAAGCAGGGAAGATGGTGGAAACAGAGAGAGCTGATTGGCTGATCCACCACCCAAACAGTGGAGGAAATTAACACAAACATTTCTATAACAATCCATCCATCCATCCATCCATCCATCCATCCATCCATCGTCTACAACTTATCCGGGGTTGGGTCGCGGGAGTAGCAGCTTTAGTAGGGAGGCCCAGATGTCCCTCTCCCCAGCCACTTGGGCCAGCTCCTCCGGGGGAATCCCAAGGCGTTCCCAGGCCAGCCGAGAGACATAGTCCCTCCAGCGTGTCTTGGGTCTCCCTCTGGGTCTCCTCCCGGTGGGACGTACCCGGAACACCTCATCCAGGGAGGCATCCAGGAGCCATCCCAACCAGATGCCCGAGCCACCTCAACTGGCTCCTCTCGACGTGGAGCAGCGGCTCTACTCTGAGTCCTCCCTGGATGACTGAGCTCCTCACCCTATCTCTAAGGGAGAGCCCAGACACACTACGGAGAAAACTCATTTCGGCCGCTTGTATCCGGGATCTCGTTCTTTCGGTCATGACCCAAAGCTCATGACCATAGATGAGGGTAGGAACGTACGTAGATGGACCGGTATCGCCTTTTGACTCAGCTCTCTCTTCACCACAACGGATCGGTACATCGCCCGCTTCACAGCAGACACCGCAGCAATCCGCCTGTCGATCTCCCGCTCCATCTTCCCCTCATTCGTGAACAAGACCTCAAGATACTTAAACTCCTCCACTAGGGGTAACACATCCTCCCCAACCCGGAGAAGGCCCTCTACCTATTTCCGGCTCATAACCATGGTCTCAGATTTGGAGGCACTGATCCTTATCCCGGCCACTTCGTACTCGGCTGCGAACCGCTCCAGTGAGAGCTGTAGATCACGCCCTGATGAAGCCAAAAGGACCACGTCATCTGCAAATAGCAGAGACGCAATCCTAAGGCCACGAATATGGATTCCCTCAACACCTTGGCTGCGCCTAGAAATTCTGTCCATAAAAGTTATGAACAGAATCAGTGACAAAGGGCAACCTTGGCGGAATCCAACTCTCACTGGAAACGTGTCCGACTTACTGCCGGCAATGCGGACCAGACTCTGACACCGGTCACACAGAGAACCTGACAGCCCTTATTAAAGGGCCCGGTACTCCATACTCCCGGAGTACCCCCCACAGAATCCCTGGAGGGACACGGTCGAAAGCCTTCTCCAGATCCACAAAACACAAGGAGACTGGTCGGGCAAACTCCCATGTACCCTCCAGGATCCTGCTAGGGGTGTAGAGCTGATCCAGTGTTCCACAGCCAGGATGAAAACCACACTGCTCTTCCTGAATTCGAGATCCGACTATCCGATGGACCCTCCTTTCCAGAACCCTGGAATAGAACTTACCAGGGAGGCTTAAGAGTGAGATTCTTCTGTAGTTGGAACACACCCTCTGGTCCCCCTTTTTAAATAGGGGGACCACCACCCCAGTCTGCCAATCAAGGGGAACTGCCCCCGATGTCTACGCAATGCTGCAGAGCCACGTTAACCAACACAGCCCCACAACATGCTGATGCAATCCTCGTATGATCTGAGTCCAACCGCGCACTGGCGCTCTGCTCTAAAATTATCAGTTGAAAAGGTGAATGGCAGAAAGTGCTGCACTCCTGTGACGCTTCGACATTCAGTGGAACCTCGGGTTTGTCTGGCGTGCCTTCCACGCCGCTTGCCCCATTTGTGTTTACCGTTCCTCCTCCACCTGTTAGGCCTCCGGAGCATGTTGATCACAGCCTCTGTTGTCTGCTGCAGTTCTGGTAGAATAATGTCTGGACTTGCTAGTCTTTATAGTCTGTAAACTCTGGGTCCCCCCCCCCCCCCAGTTCCAGCAGTTCAGCCATTCCATACAGCATTAATGCTCGGAGGGGTGAAAACACAACCAAAAATGCAAAGGCGAACATAAAAAGATGAGAGCCTCGTGCGTCTGCAGTTATCCGCACAGCCATCATAATGCAGGTTTTCTTTTTTGTTTCTCCAGAAGAATACATTTGTACAATAATGGAAGATAGCGTGATGTGTAAACGGTCGTCAGAACCAAGCTCGGCTTGGTTAACTGATCCAAGCTCGGACCGAGCTCGGCATGGATCGGTTTAACAAGGGTAGTGTAAATGGGGCTTATTTAAGCCTGTATTGTCCTGAGTGCTGGTTGCCAGATTCTCGAAAACCATTGTGTAAGTAGACATTCCAGCGTTCCAGGCCTGCCTGACTGTTTCTGACTCCTGATCATTTTTGTATTTCTGCCTGTTGCATCGCCCTCGTCGGATCCTCCTGTTGGTTCTCAGTTTCTGGACATTGACCCAAGCTTGCCTTGATTGTTTGTAACTTGTCTTCAATGTACAACTAGGGCTGGGTTAGAGGACTCGTCCCCCCTGTCTCTATGGTCCCATGTATTTTCCGGGGACATGGCGCAATATGCTCCCTAAATTCAGGGAACTCACGTGGAGCCATTAGAGCGTTCATTTGAATGGGCCGCCAGGGCTCATGAAAGTCCTTAGGGAGCACATGCAATACTGAACATTGGCCACTGGATGGCAGCCTTACCTTACGTTTTTTAGAATGTCAGTAGGGTCCACTTGGTGACAGGAGGCTATCAAATGGGTTCTATTGGGTTAGGGTTAGTACTGGTAGTGCAGTATATGGAATTATTGTGTGTGTGTGTGTGTGTGTGTGTGTGTGTGTCCATTATGTTGTAAAGTGTGACATGTGGTAATTAAACGTGTGTTAGACCAAGTGTTTTGGTACATGCAGTCCAATGTATCAGTGTGTGCGTTATGGATGTTGGTTCTCCAGGACCCAGAGTCTGTTTCAGGACCCTGGAGGTTGCTCCAGGACCCAGAGTCTGTTCCAGGGAGGGGGGGTGTTAGCTCCAGGGAGGTTGTTGCGGGCTAGTGGTGCTTCCTTCCTGGACACATGACCTCCATGGTGCCTCCCCTGGTTCCTCCAGGACCCTGGAGGTTGCTCCAGGACCCTGGAGGTTGCTCCAGGGAGGGGGTGTTAGCTCCAGGGAGGTTGTTGCGGGCTAGTGGTGCTTCCTTCCTGGACACATGACCTCCATGGTGCCTCCCCTGGTTCCTCCAGGACCCTGGAGGTTCTTCCAGGACCCTGGAGGTTGCTCCAGGACCCAGAGTCTGTTCCAGGGAGGGGGTGTTAGCTCCAGGGAGGTTGTTGCGGGCTAGTGGTGCTTCCTTCCTGGACACATGACCTCCATGGTGCCTCCCCTGGTTCCTCCAGGACCCTGGAGGTTGCTCCAGGACCCAGAGTCTGTTCCAGGGAGGGGGTGTTAGCTCCAGGGAGGTTGTTGCGGGCTAGTGGTGCTTCCTTCCTGGACACATGACCTCCATGGTGCCTCCCCTGGTTCCTCCAGGACCCTGGAGGTTCTTCCAGGACCCTGGAGGTTGCTCCAGGACCCTGGAGGTTGCTCCAGGGAGGGGGTGTTAGCTCCAGGGAGGTTGTTGCGGGCTAGTGGTGCTTCCTTCCTGGGTAAATGACCTCCGTGGTGCCCCCCCCTGGTTCCTCCAGGACCCTGGAGGTTCTTCCAGGACCCTGGAGGTTGCTCCAGGACCCTGGAGGTTGCTCCAGGGAGGGGGTGTTAGCTCCAGGGAGGTTGTTGCGGGCCAGTGGTGCTTCCTTCCTGGGTAAATGACCTCCGTGGTGCCTCCCCTGGTTCCTCCAGGACCCTGGAGGTTCCTCCAGGACCCTGGAGGTTGCTCCAGGACCCAGAGTCTGTTCCAGGGAGGGGGTGTTAGCTCCAGGGAGGTTGTTGCGGGCTAGTGGTGCTTCCTTCCTGGACACATGACCTCCATGGTGCCTCCCCTGGTTCCTCCAGGACCCTGGAGGTTGCTCCAGGACCCAGAGTCTGTTCCAGGGAGGGGGTGTTAGCTCCAGGGAGTTTGTTGCGGGCCAGTGGTGCCTCCTTCCTGGACACATGACCTCCGTGGTGCCCCCCCCCCCCTGGTTCCTCCATGGTCCCAGATTGAGCCGAGCCAAAAACCCTAGTAATCCCATGTGGAATGTAATGCTTTTCATGTTGGAGTTTGCCCTGTAATGTAAAATGCCGCCCTCTGTCCCATATTAAATGCAGCCTTTTGTACATAGTGGTTCCCCTGGTTCCTCCAGGACCCTGGAGGTTCCTCCATGACCCAGAGTGTGTTCCAGGGAGGGGGGTGTTAGCTCCATGGGGATTGTTGCGGGCCAGTGGTGCTTCCTTCCTGGGTAAATGACCTCCGTGGTGCCCCCCCCTGGTTCCTCCATGGTCCCAGATTGAGCCGAGCCAAAAACCCTAGTAATCCCATGTTGAATGTAATGCTTTTCATGTTGGAGTTTGCCCTGTAATGTAAAATGCTGCCCTCTGTCCCATATTAAATGCAGCCTTTTGTACATAGTGGTTCTGTAAGACCATCAGAGTGTAGCACTGTCCAGTCCCTGGTTCCTCCATGGTTCCCCCCCAGGCCCTGGCCCTCCTCTGGCCGACCCTGGTTCCTCCATGGTCCCAGATTGAGCCAAGGACAATTGCAATCCCATCTGCAATGTATTGTCTTCCATGTTGTGCATGTATTGTCTCCCTGCAATGTAAAATGCTGCCCTCTGTCCCATATTAAATGCAGCCTTTTGTACATAGTGATTCTGTATGATATATCTCTGTGGAAGTGTATGTGGGTGGGGGATGGGCGACAGGCCATGTGCTCACTCCACTTCCATGCAGGGAAAGAGTCTGTTAGTCCCGGGTAGAGATGTTCCATTTCCCCCCTGTTTCTCTGGAAGATAAAATCAACTAAAGAGTAAATTTAAACAAAATTAAAGGGAAAAAAGGACCATGTCAATACTATGGCTCATAGTGCTTATGACTTTGACATTTAAAACGTGAAAATTGTGGTCAGTCCCAGCCGGGATTTGAACCCTGTTCTCCCGCTTGAGAGGCGGGAGCATTAACCACAAGACTACCCAGGTCACATGACCAGGTGGGCCGTATCCTGGCTATGTCTTTAACTGTCCACCTGTATAAAGGTGCTCTTATAGATATCGGCTTCTCCGTGGAAGTGTATGTGGGTGGGGGATGGGCGACAGGCCATGTATCCATTTCCCCCTCTGTTTCTCTGGAGGATAAAATCAACTAATAGGGGCTTCTCCGTGGAAGTGTATGCAGGCCTACAGTGTTCTTTTCCTGGATACAATAATCTCCCCATGTTCCCCCTGGTTCTCTGGAGGTCCAAGCGGCTGCTCCATGGAACTTATTGCGGGCCTAAAATGCTTTGTCCCTGGGTAAAATAATCTCTATGTTCCCCCTGGTTCTCTGGAGGTCAAAGGGGCCCTCTGGAGGTCCAAGTGGCTGCTCCATTGAACTAATTGCGGGCCTAAAATGCTTCGTCCCTGGGTAGGTAGATTTAAAAAAAAAAAAAAAAGTTGGGAGCCCAAGTGGGAATCGAACCCCGCTTTCCCAGGTGGGGGGCCGGGCTTCCTAGCCACCAGACTATCATGTGTCTGCACAAAATTTCTGGAAAACTATTATATAATGTACCCCGGTTGCCATGGCAACAGTTAAATGGTTATTAGCTTAGCCATACCCCTTAGCTTCCTATTGGTCCATTGATAATTATTCCTACGTCATCTGTGACGTCATTGACCATTGTAAAATTGAGAAAAAGAAACTAGGTAAGGCTGGTTTTGAACACTGCTCCTTTGGGTGGGAGCCCATGTTCTTAACCACTCTGCTACACAGTAGGTGGCGATAATGCTGCAATAACCTCGCTGTCAGCCAAACCTCGGATTCAGAGGAAGAAAGGTGCTGGCCGGAAACAAACTAAGCCGACATGCGGAAGGCTGTGTTTCCCGCAGGAATTTGCTTAGGCGAGGCGGTGAGTTGGCGAACGGAACAAGTTTTGTGCGGAGCGGAGCGGAGCCTGCATCGACGCCGTCGGTGAAGTCGCTTCTTGTTTCAAAGTATCCATGTGTTTTTGCCTGTTTTCCCCCTGCCATTCACTATATGCACGCGAGAAAGCAACAACAAAAAAACGCGTGTCAACGTCTAATAAACGCAAGCATATCGAGTTAGCAAGCATTTCAGTTTAAAGTTCTTCCAGCATCGAATATGACAGAAACAAGTTAATTGTAACCACTGCCAAGTTAAACTTTGGTATTGAACATAAAATGGTAATGCTGCTCCCTGCTGTTACCTCAGAAATTGCCTGTTTTTGGTAGATTTTTTCCCCATAAAGAGAATTCCCTGTCAGTGGCAATAAGCTTTAATTTATTATTATTGCTATTTTTTGTTTTACATGTTTAAGTTGAGCTTTACACTAAATATGTGTTACTGATAAGTGCTACAAATGTTACAACACTTTTGTTCATATGGCAGCAGAACATTAAAATAAAAGTGCTCTTTACACTACTTTTGAATTCATTCTTGGAGTTTGTAAATACAATGCGATTAATCTCGATTAATCAGGGCGATTAATCGCGATTAAATATTTTAATCGTTGCCCAGCCCTATGTACAACATTAGCTAAACAATGCAAACAAGCAAATGCCAATAACATTCCAACCTTTTTTAGTGTGTTCTACCCAAGAAAGCTAGATGCTAGAACTTATTCCTCAATTCCAATTGTTTTTTTTTTTAAATATTTCTCTAAATATATATCCACCTGATGGTTTTCATTATGTAGTATTTTACATGGTGTCCGGAGTGACCTCGTCGTTCAGAAGAGCCATTTTCTTTATTGAGTAGCAGTTTTCTTCTGACAACAGAACAGCTGTAAGTGAATGTGTCTCATCCAAAGATAACACATTTAATGTACTGTGACAGTGCTGCTCATCCTTCTGCACAAGGACCCTGGATTCCTCGCATTTTCAGAGAGGGCTCTGCTTTTTACTATAATAAAAAAATAAATAAAGAAAAGGAATGATTGGTCATCAGCACCCTTGCTGTTAATGTATTCTGACTAATCCCAAGCTGTTTGCACCTCTGCTGCAGTTATTTGCTGAGCTCCTCAGGCCACAAAAATTACCACAAATCACTCACCACACCCTGTGCTCTTGCGCTCTGCGTCATTGATTCACAACGATAGAGCCCCAGGTGTTTGGAGGAGCAAATGCAAAAGCTTTCATAAAGATCGCTTTGGTTGAATCACTAATGCATTGTAGCAATTTGTGACAAAATGTAGTCAAGTGAGCATTTATTTATATGCCATGGGTTATTAACTCGACTTTTGGCCCAACATGCCAGATGAGCCGTTGAGCGTCAAGCTCAGAGATCTCTGAAATGCAGCAGTCTTCACACAGACTGAAGTACTTGAGCAAACACACACACACACAAAGACACACACACACAGCTCTATGTGAGGTCCATTGTGAGGCCTATTAAATAATCAGGCATGTTTCCTCCCCACTGGCAAAAATCAGGACCAGTCCGCTGTTGCTCAGCAAACTGCGGTGTGTGTGTGTGTGTGTATTGCAAAGAGACAGCACATTTAAATGTAAGCAAGTTTTTGTATGTCAGTGAGTAACTGAGCACTCACCAACACAGACAGTAATGTTGTTGTACGTGTGTATGTGTGAGTATTTTCAGCCTCAAAGGTTCATCTAAACCACCGTCCTGTCTGGATTCAGGCCTCAGCAGGTCTATTTCATTTTTATCTAACATTCAGCTTCCATCGATTCATTTGATAGACCACTCCTTAATGCCTAGGCACATACTTCGTCCTCTTTTATAACTATTTACTTTTCCTTTTTGTGGTTCCAGTAACCTTTTTTTGACAATTCCCAGACAGGAAATGGGTGAAGAAAGAAGGGGAATGATGCGTGTCAAAGCTCCCCTGGTCAGGACATGAACCTGTCCTTCCTTTACATGATTAGATGTCCATCATTTTTCAAATATCTGAAGATCTGTATTGGTATTTTGATGGTTAAACAACAACAATAACAACTAATAACAATAAAAAATAAATAATAATACTTTTCTAAAAACTCAAAGGCATTTCACAAGAATGAAGTAAAATTACAAAAAGAACAGTTATGTACGTACATCAAACCACATAAAATAAGAAAGAAATCACTTAAATACACTAAAGAACTGGACATTTTTTCCAAAGTTTTAAAGTCGTTTCGCTTCCCATCCAGAAAGCTTTCTCAATTCAGATGTCTGGAGTAGTGTGGAGTTCCAAGCTTTATATCATTGCCCAAAGAGGCCTTGTTATGGCTTTTTTTTTTTTTTTTTTTTTTGGCATGATCATGACCTGGATGACTGAAAATCTTTAACAGCACACGTAAATACTCAGAACGGGACAGCATAAAAACACAATCATAAAATAATAATCATAATATTTAATAGGGAATATTAAATATTTCAAGATCTGCTGTTACGAACGGGAGATGGTGGACCCAGTATTCAGGCTGGACAAGCAGGCTGAGTGAAAAAGCAGGTTTAATGGAGTCGATCTTGACAATACAGAGAAAGGCAGGCTCAATGGTCAGTATGGCAGTCCAAAAATCGGTACATGAAAAGCAGTCCACAAACAGGCAGGAGTACAGACAGGGATAAGGCAAGCTCGGATAATCCTAAAGCAGATTTGGGTCAGTAAAACGAGTAAGCTGTCAGACAGGGCAGGAAAAACAGGTTCAGGATACAGGCTGGATCAGAAGTCAAAAAAGAGGCAATTGGGTAACGTCGACAGAAAGACACAAAGGGACTGCAGGACAAAAGGGCTCGTAAAGTCAATGATCTGGCAGAGTGCAGGAGACAGAGGCAGGTATAAGTAGAGGAGTGAGCAGGTGAACAGAGTGAAACTAATTACCAGAATGGGTGGAGCTGATCAGGAGGGAAAAAGTGGCTGGAAGAAAACTGAAGCTGATTGGATGGTGACTGGTGAAGGGGAGTGACAGGAAGATGAAAGAATGCTGGCAGGTGAACTGAATAAAGGCTGGTGACAGAAGTGATCAGAGCAGGCCAGAAGAAACTGATAACATAAAACAAAGTACAAAATCAAACCACATTAAAACTCAAACTATTCCATTAACCAAAACCTAAGACAGAATCGATTACATAAAAGAATCACTAAACCAAAACAGAACTTAAACTAATCCAGACCCAAATCACCATAAAGACCAAACCTAAGACTAAACAGAACATAAGCAAATAATAAAAACCAGAGCTAATACTAAGACAGGAGAGTGAACTAATTAAACAACAAACATAAACCATAACAAAACCCAAATCATGACATCGCAGTAGTATTTTGATGGTTAAACAACAAATGAGCCACTTCAAAATCAGTGCATAACATAAGTCTCAATTTGTACTGTAAAAACTCAAGGAATTTAAATTTCCCATTATTCACAGGTAATATCAGCTAAAGACTGACAGTGTCTGACAAATTTTCTGATCCATTGAAAAAGGTTGGACATCTTTTTATAGAAGGCTGCACAGTGGCTCAGTAGTAATGTTGCCTTGCTGTACGAAGGTTAATTGGTTACTCTCAATTGCCCTTATGAGTGTGTGTTTCTATGCTGCCCTGTGATAGACTGGTGACGTGTCCAGGGTGGACCCTGCGTCTTGACTGCGGGAAATAGACACAGTATATTTAGGTGAAATATTCTGAGCACTTTGATGCAAATTGATGATGGTTGGTTCTTTGGCGGTATAACCAATTCTAACGCAAGAACGCTGTGATTTCAATCACATTTACCCCTCTTTTACAGTAGTCAGTCTGCTCATTAGGTTAATAGAGTGATTTCACCAGTACTAATGACAGGACTGTACTGAAATTTACTTAACCAGTGCTGTCCAACGATTAAATTTTTTTATTGTGATTAGTCACATAATTTCAATAATCAACTCGAGATTAATCGCAAATTAATCACATATTTTACCTTTTTATTTCTGAAAGTGTAACAGCCTATTTGGGCATTTTAATATGCAATTTTTCAATAAATTACACTAGTAAAAAACATGCTTGTCCAAAAAATATATATTTTATTTTTATTTTCAAGCACTTGGCATTGGAATGAAAACATCCTGGTGCCATAAAATGTTAAACTCTGGCCAACAATGGTTAAATCGCTAATCATAACACCCTGATGTTTACACAATGTGTAAACAAATGTGTAAATAAAAAAATATTTTATGCCTAAAATATTTTTTTGTCCTCTTAAACAAAGATAGACATAGTATTAAGCATTTACATATAAAGTAATACAAATTTTACATTTTACACACTGATAACATTTCTGCAATGTTATCAGTGTGTAAAAACTCATCTTCAGAACCAATCTCTGCTCCAACTGGTGATCTGCACCGCGTAATCTACTTTCAGCAGTTATCACCGGTTATTGCAACCGTGAACTGCAGAAAATTTGGGCAGATTTGCTCTGTCTGACTTTACTCCCTCGGCTCCTATGTCAGGATGTGCTCCAGCGCGTTATGAGACGGAGGGATATTTCTGCTGGATATACTCACTGTCTGTAGTGCGGCAACGTAACTTATTTTAGAGCCCAAATAAGCGACTTCACTTTCAGAAACAAGCCAGAAAAACTGCAACCCGTGACTCATGAAATTTACAAGCGACTTTAGAAAAAAGAAGCCTAAAGTCGCATGAAATAAGCGGAGTTGGCAACAATGAATGCGGGTCTGTGTTGCTACAATCTCTTGTGTTCTTGGAACAACGGAAAGAGGCAAGGAAAAAAAAAAACATTACCGCAGTTAACGCGCGTCAAATTTTTTTTTGCCGTTATAGTCTAACAAAGTTAACGCGTTAATAACGCATTAAAACTGACAGCATAAACATAACTAATCAGTTTGGGGCAGTGCAAAAATGTAAACTGTTTAAACTAATACACTTTTTTTTTAACTGATCACTCCACAATAATCTCAATACACTGGAAACTACATTCAACAAAAATATAAACGCAACACTTTTGGCTTTGCTCCCATTTTTTATGAGATGAACTCAAAGATCTAAAACTTTTTCCACATACACAATACCACCATTTCCCTCAAATATTGTTCACAAACCAGTCTAAATCTGTGATAGTGAGCACTTGTCCTTTGCTGAGGTAATCCATCTCACGTCACAGGTGTGCCTTAGACTGCCTATAATAAATGCCACTCTGAAAGGTGCAGTTTTTTGTTTTATGGGGGGTCTGGGGACTTAGAAAACCAGTCAGTATCTGGTGTAACCACCATTTGCCTCACTCAATGCAACACATTTCCTTTGCATAGAGTTGTTCAGGTTGTCAATTGTGGCCTCTGGAATGTTGGTTCACTCCTCTTCAATGGCTGTGCAAAGTTGCTGGATATTGGCAGAAACTGGTACACGCTGTCGCATACACCGATCCAGAGCATCTCAAACATGCTCAACGGGTGACATGTCCGGTGAGTATGCCGGCCATGCAAGAACTGGGACGTTTTTAGCTTCCAAGAATTGTGTACTGATCCTCGCAACATGGGGGCGTGGATTATCCTGCTGCAACATGAGGTGATGTTCTTGGATGTACAGCAATGGGCCTCAGGATCTCGTCACGGTATCTCTGTGCATTCAAAATTCCATCAGTAAAATGCACCCGTGTTCTTCATCCATAACAGATGCCTGTCCATACCATAACCCCACCACCACCATGGGCCACTCGATCCACAACATTGACATCAGAAAACCTCTCACCCATGCGACGCCACACACACTGTCTGCCCTGAACAGTGTAAACCGGGATTAATCCATGAAGAGAACACATCTCCAACGCGCCAGATGCCAGCGAATGTGAGCATTTGCCCACTCAAGTCGGTTACGACGACGAACTGGTGTCAGGTGGAGACCCCGATGAGGACACCACATGGGATCCTCGGGGGCTACTTGGTGCCCACGGGCACCATGTTGGTGACACCTGCCCTACACAGAGAGTTAAAGATGGGCACAGTACCAGGGAAAGAATTTGCCCCGTTAGAGATGTTTGTTTTTGTTTTTTTGTTACACTTCCATCTCATTTATAAAGTGAAAAATGTATCCAAACCAAACTGATGACGTGAGTTTGGTTTGAGTATAATTCCTGGTTCCGTGAAAATGTCAGCCTTGGAAGCTGTTGAGAAAACATGAGAAAACTCAACTTTGAAGTTGAATGAGTCTGTAAACACTTTACTCTTCTGTGTAATGCATTTTCTTCACCCTCATCTTCCTAGACAAAAAGTAATTCTGTAGAAGCCCCAATGGACACATGCAGCAAGAGGGATAAGCAAGGGGATGATGAGTAGTAGGCGGAGTAAACAAAATAAAGCTTTTAATCTGTAAATGGAGAGGGGTAATGGTCATTTAAGCATTAAGATATCCCCTCTGTCCGTCTGCTCTCTTTGCGTCTCCTTAATGGTCCTTAAACATTTATGAAGGCTGATAACAACGAGGGACCGTAGCTTCGCAGAGTAATCAAATCACTCCTGGTTATAGGGCTCTACTCGGAAAGGGAGAGAGGGAGGGGAGGAGCAGAAGTGAAGGATCGGCAGAAGCCTGGGAATTAAGGGCAAAAACACTGTGTCATTTTGGATAATAGAGACAGAAGGAGCAGAAGACAAATAGAAATATATTAGCTCTTAAAATAGTCCTTTTGGATAGTGGGGACACAACACAGCGGGAAGCTGTCAAGCTGAATATTCCATGATGCTTTTTTCATCTTTTACTAAACACTCTCTTTTTTGTCTCTCTCTCTTTGTCTGATGAATTCTGTCTGAGTCACACACACACACACACACACACACACACCAAATTCCCACTAAAATTCATGACTCACTGCTTTTACAGCTTAGAAAATTTTATTTTACAAACTGATGTGTTTAACTGTAAACCTTGATGATGCTATAAAAGCCATCATGCTACAGACTCCACTAACCAGTACCTCTGTCTTATCTTTTATAAGCAGTACATTTAAGGAGACATGTTAAATTTCAACTTTGTCCTCTTTCACAAAACAATTCTGTGAAAATAAGACGCTTCTTAATCTCTGCTCTGGTTTTTCATAAATCCTCCCCAGAGCCTTAGGCTACATCCACACAGAGACAAAAACTGTCCTGCATAGAAAAGTTTGATCGAAAAGATGAAAATGCAGCCGGTGGAACCTTAATAGACATCGTAATACCTATGCCACACCAGTGAATGGCGCGGTAATACTGCCACAGAAGTAAAGAAGGAAGAAGAGTAGGGCGAAAGCAATGAACACAGAAAAACTAAAAGAGGCAGAGGAACAAAATGTGTTAGCGTAAAATCCACATGAATTGAATAGTGTCTGAAACACAACCACAACTATGAAGTCAGACACTGTTGTTGCTTTTGTTTGCACCAGCGCTATATATAGAGAGAGTTACGACAGACTTTGAACTCACTGACACCCGGTCACGCGGTTCATGGAGCCCTCAATAGTTCCAAACATTTCAGCACTGTCAGTTAGTTTGAGCGGCGGCTGGCGGGGCAGACTGTAAAAAACAACAGATTTATATTTTCCCTTGCAATTATGGACCAGTAATGCTCTCTGATTACTTAACTGACTGCATTTTATCAGGGTATTTTTTAGAAACGGCAGGAACATTATCAGTGTTCTAAATATTTGAGTGGAAACATTATCCCCACACATTGTAGAATACATTGGGATTACAGACAATATTTGATTAAAAAAAATAGGTGTTTATGCAATGCACTGATCAATATAAAATGTCTACAATGGCTTATAATAAAGTTTTGCACGTAAAGCAAACCAAACAGTGCTAATATTACCAGTTTTAAAGCTCTTTCAGTTGTTCTCTGCATGCTAAGGTGGGAATGCTAGACCTTGTTCTCGAGCTTTGTCCTGTTCCAGCTTAACTTCAGTTCTACGTTCTCCTAAATTAAGCATGAATGTCACAGTTTTCAGGACTTCTACATAAAAAAAGAACATGTTTAGCAAATGTCAGTCTGTTTTATCTGGTATTAGATGGAAAATGAGCTGCATAATAGAGCTGATCTAAATAATCTTTTAAAAAGTTGTAAATAACTTATGGGGCTGTACATGTTTTGACTGATGACCTGGTATACATTTTTTTCTGTGGAAGAAACAATTATTGCGGATTTAATTTTTTGTATGTATGTTATAATCCAGTTGATTGTGTATATAACCTTAGAATTATTGTATATTAGTAAGCCTTTAAAATGTTCATTTAAACAATACAGTTTCTGGTTTAAACTATACTAGGTGATAAAATAGAAAATTTTCAATTGTGCAAAAACATATAACCAAACATTACACTATACAAGGCCTTTTGTTATACAAAGCAGGGAACTGAGGAGAAAAAATCTGAGGGAGAAATTAGAATGGCAAAAACATCACATTTAAAAGGATAGAAGGAAAACTTAACACGGAAAAGATTTATCCAGTCCTACTAAAGAAAGTCACAATGGAAAAGAAATTGAGTCATATTTTACCAAAGATTCAGATGAAGGTCACTGGCTTAAAGATTAGATGGAGCAAATGCACATAAAAAACAGACTGTTTTTCAGATCTGTTTTTCACTGTGCTCACTGCAGCTCAGGCTGCATGCTTCTTCAGGACATGAGTCTTCCTCTCCATGACATCAGAAACCAGTAAAGAACTGCAGCGCATTAAGCTGGAACAAGTGTCTTAACTCTGGATGAAATGGCAATCACACTTAGCGTGGAACTGCACCAAGGATCAGGAAAGCTTTTTGGATGTGACACTGCCTGGGCATAGAGGAGAGCAGCAACACATGCATGTGTTTTTTATATCAACAGGAAGAGCAACAAGATGGACGCAAGTGGTGGCATACTAGTTCAGAGGCAGTTCCATTAATGGAGTAAATTAAAACCCAAAAATCCTAGAAATAATGGAGAGAGCAGCTTCCATAGGATTGGTTTTGTGGTAAGCATCACCACTGACATGGGCAGTCCAAATCTAGCTATGTGGTGGGCTTTTGGACAACAAATTAAATATCCCAACACCTAGCAAGACCAAAAAAAAAAAGCTGTAAAAATGTAAAGAAAAAAAAAATGTTGAGCCATCACATGAGGCCTTCAGTCTGGTCCAGAAAACTGAGAAGTTTTTCCTAACAAGGTGCGGTGCATCCTTCAGTGAGCTCTAAAATGCCACAGGTACTCTAGAGAAGAAGCATGTCTGTTAGAAAGCATTCTCTCTTCATGTCAAGAGTGTGTGAATAAAAATAACCAGCTTTATTAAAATGCTAGCCATAATATAAAACAAATGCATTTAATATCCTGCAGTAAATACCAAATTTGTGAAGGTTATGGCATTAAAGGACTGTTGTTCAAATATCTTGATTGAGCTCTTATTTTGGAAGACAGAAATCATATCTTGCTGTTACATGCTTCAGCAGTTCAGTTGAAGTCAGCCTCGAGTGTTCCCATTTATTCTGCTTTCTCTGATGGATAAAAAAATTTATAAATCGAACCAAATTAATTCAATTCAATTTTATTTATATCTCAAGGCACTTTACAAAGTCAAGTTCAATAATATTATACAGAAATTAACCATTTCAGTCTTACATAACAAAAGCTAAACATGTTTTTTATTTGAGATTGGGGTTTCCTTTTTTCACCTCTGGAATATTGCCAAAATACCAACTATTCTCCAATTTGCATTGTTTGTTGTTATTTCAGTATTTAACTTTTGGTTCTCAGTCATTTTTCTCTTCATAGTAGGTACACCTGGTCTGGAGTTCTGTTAGCTGTGACATAATCCAGGGGAGGCAGATCATCCTCTATTACCATATAACATAGAAAGGATTCCTGGACCAATGTGTGCTTCTGTGCTTTTTGTGTCTCTGCTCTGTCTTCTTTAATCCCCAGTCGGTCGAGCGGATGACCGTTCACACTGAACCTGATTCTGCAGGAGAGTTTTCCTCTCCACTCTCACTTCATGCATGCTCAGTATTAGGGATTGCTGCAAATCCATTGGCAGTCCATTGACTGTCCACTGTGGCTCTACACTCTTCCTGTAGGAGGGAATGCTGCTTGTCAAGACTTGATGCAATCTGCTGGGTTCCTTAGAGAGGAAACCTTTTGACCAATCTGTATGATTTGATTGAATTTAACTTTGTACAGTGCCTTGAGATGAATTGGTGCTATAAAAATAAAATTGTATTGAATTGAATTAACTAGAATTATAATCAGTTAAAGATTGCACACAGCATTTTGTAAAAACTTTCCTTCAAAAGAATTGTCTTTTCCCTCTCTGACAGTTTGAGCCTCCACTCT